>NC_088299.1:4145600-4445600 GCF_032854445.1 Liolophura sinensis
ATAGAAGTAAGGCAGTTATGGAAATAAACTGCAGGTGATCATATTGATCATTAGTGGATAAGCTGATAGACACAGCATGGCAATCTGTCTAAACTGATATGAGACGGTTAGAGCGCTAGCGCAACGTAATGACCCAGGAGTCTCTCACCAATGCGGTCACTGTGAGTTCAAGTCCAGCTCATGCTGGCTCCCTCTCCAGCCGTACGTGGGAAGGTCTGCCAGCAATCTGCGGATGGTCGTGGGTTTCCCTCGGGCTCCGCCCGGTTTCCTCCCACCATAATGCTGGCCACCATCGTATAAGTGAAATATTCTTGAGTACGGCGTAGAACAATAATCAAATAAATAATAAATAAATAAATAATGATATGAGAAAATCGTTTCTCATTATGTCTCAAAGTTATTAATTTTGTGTAAAATCCAAAAATAATCCACAGCAGGCCATTGGTACGAAAGGAGGTAAATATAATTTCTCGAGTTTAAAAACGTGTTTTTGTATACCTCAAACTTGGTATTTCATTGGATATTACTGTATATATGACATTATATTTGCATTTCTTTACGCCAGCAATTTTCTTAATGCCACTGAATACAACGCGTCCCCAGTTTCAAGAACTCTCCATGACGAGAATTATGATGATAGAAAAGTTTTGGTAACTGACTGAAAAATTTGAATTATACAACTTAGCTAATTCAAGTCAGAAAACTGAGTCATGTGACCAGATCAGCCAAGCAATTAAAAACTCATGCGGTTATATTAATGATAGCTGACAGGGGTCTTTCATGACTCCTGTTCTAGTCATACGACTCCTGTTCGAGTCAGGTCATATTTCTGAGTTGAATTAGCCTTTAAGGATACATGAGTCAGTCGACTCAAACATCTCTCTGTGTACGTGTGTTCCAGCCACACACAGCAGACCATGGTCCACTCTCTTGAAAATTTTGTCCTTCAGTTAATAAAAGCAGTTCAGTCGAATTCAGTTCATTCATGAGACTCTTCAATCCACACACATACGTACCAAGTTTAGGCAATGGGTAGGGAATCTCAAAGTGATCCGCATAGAACTCCATAAGTTTGACAGCGACGTCCAGGGCTAGTTCTCCGTGGGGTAAAGATCCTCGTGGAGCCCACAGGCGAACCTTTAAGGACACATGAAAAGGAATACTGTAAAACGAAGAGTATAGGTTTAAGGGAAATGAAGAAAAATACACCCCAAAAATGAGACAAAAAAAAGTCATTCTTGGGGCATATTTTACTTTCCGATAGTGGTTGAAAACGGAAATTACGTCATGGATGAAGATATTGAGAACGCTGGCCTCACTTAGCGCCCACAAACAGTGCCCTTCCTTCCAATAAAGTTGCTTTCGCCGCTATCATAGTTGACGTCACTGTACAAGCCTACTTAATTTCGGGACTGGAACCTGGGGCATTAAGAAAACTGTAGTTTAAAGCATTGTTAGGCGACATCCCATTCTCCGTATAACGGGCGGGGGGGGGGGGGGGGGACAAGGGTGTCATCTGTCCTTTAAATACAAGTGAAACCATCAACAAATATACCTTGCGTGAGAATATCATTTATAGTCATTCGATGTAGTTGCAGGTGTATTTATTGCTTGATTTAAGAACCCTTGGAAATCAGGTTTACATATATATGCGATAGAAAACCAGGTTCTGATGAAAGCTCCGCCCTGGTAAGGTTACTAAGTGACAAATGTCCTAACGTAAAGCCACCGTGGGGGAAGTGGGAGAGAAATCCGTACCTTGGTGCCATCTTTGGTGTATTTAGTCATTTGATGGTAATCGGAAACCACCAATGCTACCAGGTAGGTCGACATCAGCGGAGACACGTTGTATTCATCGGCCACATATCCATCTGGTCTGAACATAGAAACATGTAAGAGTATATATACTGAAGGTACAAAGGGGTCGTGTGGGTGATAACTGGTTTCGTGTCTGACGTGCCATCATAATTTGCATTTCTACTCTGCCCCGATAAAAAATCGTGCGAAGAGAAAATGTTTCAGAATCGAATGACAAAAGACATAGGGCAGCTATGGGCCTATGATACTATAAGAAAGTCAAGCACTTGACTGCCTCCATTGTGTCCACATGCTGTGATTAGCTAAGGTGTCATCTGGAGTTGTTGGAATGTTGTTCAGGTGAGGTATCACTACAAGTACATTGTCACTACTTTAGGAGGTAAAGGTTTTATTTTGGCGGTATAATGTGACAAATATATGCCGCAAAAACGGGTGTGCCTACACTTTAATGACGATGCCACAGCCAAGTCCTCAGTGTGCACATCAGCTGCTTGTTTCTTTTCTTTTCTTTTCTTTTTTTCTTCTTTTTTTCTCTTTTGACATATATCTTATTTCATTTTACTCCCATACCTTTACCTCTATTCTAACACATCGACATTCCACAAAAATTCCAGTCGAGAGTTTGAAAGTGAGCGGTTCTAATGTTTAGACAAGAAAGGCAAGCATTCATCTACTGAGAATGTTTTACTTAAATATTAGAAATGTAGTTGTCCATGAAACTTGAAACCTTTTCCACTTATATTACGAGGTTAATTGTGATTGAAGCAGACAGTTATCATGCATCGTTATTTACGCCTTTTTTTGACTGAATCAAACCTGGCCAGGTGTTGCAAATGTAGGTCATGGCAAGATGCCAACTGGCATAAAATGACATGTTAGATGGTGTCTTTCTGTCCTATGCTTTTCTATAGGTTAAAGACAGGCGTGTTAGAATTCTGAATATAGCACCTACCTGTCAGTGGTGCCTATTATGTCCATGTTGGAGAGGCTGGTAAAGTTGGGCTTTCTTACTATGGTGACTGCAAACCGGGCTTTCAGCTGCGGTTCATCGAAACACGGAAAAGCAGTTCGCGCATATACCGGAGAAAATAATGTGGCGGCTAAATATCTGAAGTAAACAAAGAAAGCTAATTACAAAAGCTAAAATATGACATGTACTGTGGTTAACTTCTTAGACATATAACGAGCCAAGAGTGACCGGAGATGGTATGGTAATTGACTGATTGTTTATTTGAAAAATTTTTCAACTATACACGATGACAGTCAGTTTCATGGGTGAAGAACACCGGAATGCGCGGGATAAACCACTGACCTGTGGCAAACTAATGACAAGCTTATCAACGTGGGACGCCATTTTGGTGGACTCCAAGGACCCATAAGAGAAAAGTACTTGTCATGTATGCGGTTAAGGCTTGTCCACGTGCAGAAATCGCGATTAACATAATCTGTATCTAACAAATTATATAATCTATCATAATGATTTATTTATTTATTTATTTGATTGGTGTTTTACATCGTACTCAAGAATATTTCACTTGTATTCGGTGGCCAGAATTATGGCGGGAGGAAACCTGGGAGAGCCCGGGGAACCTTCAACGGTAAGTGTTACTAATCCGTATGTGTACAGTTCATGTATACAAATATATAGTTACTAATTACCATGAATAAATACGAATTGTGTATAATTGTAATGATAAATTGTAATGAATAATGCCTGCAAAACAACGAACTATCAATCCGTATTTGATGAAACGGATTAAAGGCTATACAACTGGAGATAACCGATGGCAGTTTATTATTTTTTGTACCGTAACACTTAAAGTGAACATGAAGTCTGTCACTAAAGCTTAATTAATTTATGAAGTAGTATTTCAGAAATGTTCTAAAAATATTTTTAAAAATTCTACATTGTTTATCAACAAGGTAAATATCAAACAATCTTTAATATGTAGTCACTCATTTGGTGACGCCATTTTGCCATGTTATAGCTATCTAGAGGGGGCCTCCGTGGCTCAGTCGGTTAGCGCGCTAGCGCAGCGTAATGACCCAGGAGCCTCTCACCAATGCGATCGCTGTGAGTTCAAGTCCAGCTCATGCTGGCTTCCTCTCCGGTCGTAAGTGGGAAGGCCTGCCAGCAACCTGCGGATGGACGTGGGTTTCCCCCGGGCTGTGCCCGGTTTCCACCCACCATAATGCTGGCCGCCGTCGTATAAGTGAAATATTATTGAGAACGGCGTAAAACACCAATCAAATAAATAAATAAATAGATAAGCTATCTAGAGCGACGTCACAAAACATAGGAGCTCTGCCGTACCATCGGTAATAAACAATGTGACAATGAGAAAATACAAACAAAAACGCCTGATACCCGACCAAAGAGTATCAGCTCTGTTCCATGTTCAAAGGGCTGATCTTTCTTTTGGTTTGCTCCTCGGTTTGTGCGATGTCCGTGGACACAAGCGTCGTGTATTCGCGGCCCTGCTCGTCCTCGTCCTGCATGGGTGTAAATATTTGGCCTAGCTTTCTGTACCGATTACAGGGAATTTACCGAACATAGCAGAACCTCCTGATTGATAACAGATCCTTTCATTCAGACTTTCGGAAGATATTTTCGCAATAAATCTGACTTTGCTAAGGAAAAATAATACAAAGTCACAATTTTTTTCTTCAAGCGTTGACTCCACCGAGGCGGTTTGTCACCCTGACAAGTTACTGCTGTATCCCAGTACGTACGCATTGTGACACTAGTGCACCAGTTTAACACTTAAGCTAATCGCAAAATCTGTCTATCCACTACAATAAACCACACTGTCATGGAGAGCTTGTAAGTTTTTTGACGTGACGTCACGTGACGTTTTCAGTATTAGTTATTGGCCAAGTTCATAGGGGCTTCTACAACATGGCAACTGAGTGAACTGAGTGTCCGTCAGCGCCGTGTCCCCAATGCTGAACTTCATTTTCTCCGCTTTCAAAACTCTATAGACATTTTTATATATTTTTCTGTGATAAGTGGGTCTTATATCATTTTTTTTCAATGTATATATTGGTAGACTTTGTTCACTTTAATGGACGTCGTATTTTACACTTGTGCCCACACTCACCTGTTTGATCCTGAATGTTGATAAGAACTGTAGAAGAGGCCAGACAAGCTGTCCGTCAGTGGAGCCGTGAAGTTCAATGTAAGATTGTACTGACATCCGGGCTTCAGAGCTTCGCTCAGGTGAAAAATCACGAATTGTCTCTCGAGATCTCGCTCGTAATTCATCACGCCAATCCGCGGGTGCAGGCAATCAGAACCTCCCTTTATGTCGATGGAATCATTGAGTAGTTTTAGCTGATTAATATGCAAAGTCACATTGGTCGTTTCCTTGGAACAGTTCATCATAATCTTCACTTGTCCTTCGAAGGTGAAATTCTTTGGGTCTTCCTCGTAAATGTTCGGCTTAATCTCCAAGTTATAAAAAACCGGAGACAAAGATTTCGGCAGACGATAAGAGTTGTTCATTTCCCGCCCCGTTGTTGTAGTCGCAGATTGTGAGTTGTTTCGTGTGGAGCAGTTTTGTGTAGCACCTGCGAGTTTAGCAAACATTGCACAGCTAAAGTACAAATAATACAAAAGATATATAGCGGAAACAGATGGACACAGCGAAATTCATACCCCTTTCTCTGTGCGAAAGCACTGGATAAAAATTGAAGTCACCACCAGCATAGGAAGAGAATTTATAATCATTCACCCGAAACAAAAAATATACTTATTTTTAAGATTTCTTCTACTTCTAGAAACTTATCCAAAAGGTAAAACTCCTTTTCCGATAAGTGATATCAAACAATATTAATATGATTATTATATTTTAATGATAATAATTATAATAAATATTATAAATTAGATTTTGCTTTGTGACTCATGCACACATGAATTCTTTACGTATATGATAGCGGCCATGCAGTATTATTTCAATGCCGGAAATTTAACGTTATGTTGATATGTCTCTGTGGTTTGTGTTTGCTGAGTGTGGCCATGTCAGTAGTGGTAATGTCTGTATTGGCAATGTCTAGTGTCTAATGTCTAGTGTTTAAAATCTTCAGTTAAATCTTTCCCCTGAGTGATGACGGATTGCGTTTTCGTCGATGTAATGGATTATTTTCGTTCCTATTCATATAAACAATTCATCCTAAATCGGGAACGGATTAATGCATTAGATGGAAGAAAATGTAATCACGGCGTGAGCATTCATGGAGCGGATTTAACGGCAATTTGTTTTTTGTTCTTTTTTTTTTTTTGTTTTTTTTTTTTTTGGCTGATGTCTACATTCTAATCCAATGCCTGGTGTCCAGTGTCTGGTGTACAATATCTAGTATCTAATGCCTGGTCTGTAATGTCTAATGTCTAGTTTCTAACGTGTACTGTAGTATTTAAATAAAACAGAAGGCTCACCGATTTTCCAAACTTCCGCCACAGCTAAATGTATACACAGACGAAGGGACAATATTATATGTATTTGTGTAGTACCTCGCAACAGTGAACTATCGTTTAAAAAATAGTTCCATCACTCTTGGTATAGTCTATGCTTGCCGCACACAAAAGGCGCACAAATTCTATCAAAAACTTTGCCTCATGTTTCCTTATATTGTTGTTGACAGACATTTTAGAATAGTGAGGAATCACATTAAAATTTCCGGAATCCGGATTCAAATCCAGACACCAACAAAACTGATTGATGTTTGGCAATACAAATAAAAGCCGGCATGAAAATGGCAGGGCCTATATGCCGAAACGTTTGCATATATTGGTATGATCTATATACATATATCTACGAAGGGTACCTCCGTGGTGAAAAAGGGGTTAGCAAGCCAGTAATGCGCAATGACCCAGGAACCTCCCACCAAAGCGGTCGTTGCGAACCTTTCAGGCCATACGAAGGTCTGGTAACGACCTGCGGATGGTCGTGGGTTTCCCTCGGGCTCTGGCCGGTTTCCTACCACCATAATACTGGCCGCCGTCGTATAAGTGAAATGTACTTGAGGACGGCGAAAAACACCAATCAAACAAATATACATCTACAATGTACTTCGAAGAAAAAATTTCTAATGAGGATCTGAAAATGAAGCAAAGCATATAGTCTACATATATTATGTCACACCGCTTAATTATGCTGATCACTTTATACATGTTTCTCCATTTAAACACTTTATGAGCCTCCGCGGCATACTTCTCATTATGCAATGTGGTCGCTGTGAGTTCCAGTCCAGCTCTTGCTGAATGGCTGCCTCCCCGGTCGTACGTGAAAAGATTTTCCAGTAACCTGCGGATTGTAGCGAGTTTTCACCCAGGGTCTGACCGTTTTTTCTCCCAACATAATGCTGCATGGCAAATGTGGTATAAGTGAAATATTATTGAGTGCAACGTAAAATACCAATGAAATAAATAATACTGGCCGCCGTCGTATAAATGAAATACTTTTGAGTACGGCGTAAAACATCATCCAAATAAATAAATAAATAAATATTTGATTGCTTTTATGCGTGTGCTTCTCTACGGGATCTGTTGATCTGTTGACCCCAAATCGAATATAACAATCATCATAACGGTATACTCACATTCGACTTTATATGTCAGCGTGGCATTCTCTTGGGTTTCAGCGGTGTGGGGCACATTTTCTCCAGCTTTGACCACCTTTCGGTGGTGATCGTTTGAACAGTTACAATGACAGGTCACGTGACTTGGTTGCCGTATCAGATATACCGAAACTCCTGCTGCAACCGCCAACAAAATGGCTAAAAACGTCAGAATGAAGCCCGTCGTGGCACTCACAAAGCATCCGTCATTACTTCTCCTTGCCGATTCCATCTTAACTCAGCTAATTAAAGAGACTGGTAACAATATAAGCCAGAGTGTACATCCGTCAACTATGCTCCACTGACCGATCTCGAATTATTTCCACGGCGGTATCAGGAAGTGATATTTCGCGAACGACCTGACTTCCCAAAGAAATTGTTTTCACTGAATAACACGCAAGTGCTGGAGTACTGTCCAAGAAGACCTTTACACATACCACAGAATTACCAGTCTGCCTGCTAAACGACTTTTCCCGAGCTTTTCCAAGATAACTCTCACAACAGTCACTGGCCTAGATTCGCGTACAAGCAGATGGCCAAACTCACTGTCTGTGCCCCTGTGTACATCCCGAAAATTAGCTTTACGCTTCGAAATGTCACGGTCTGAATCTAAGGAGGCGGCTCTGGGTTTTTGGCGAAAAAAAAAACAAGAAGTTAAGATAACATGGTCCAAAAATAAGTTAACCAAAGAGCAAATTGAATATACAGTTTCATTCCCAGCAGGCAAGATGGAATATAACGCTTTGCCTCTAAGCTTATTTCTCTGTACATGTATAGCTAAACAGTGTGTACCGAAGCCATCAATGCATGCTCGTGGGGTACCCTTATTTTATAATGTGTATTTCACCTGCCACGTCGGTCATGAAAATAACTGTAATATACATCTGTGTAAAGAAATGATAACGTTGTATATCTCGACGTATGACGTGCAAATGTGTTTTGATATATAACAGGTAGAATCCAACGGTTGTAACACCATTGGAAGTAATGCAAAATTATATAACCTCAAATATCCCAGGCACCCCCATATAGGCCTACACGTAATATTGCCTCAGAGCTGTTTTCTGTTTGCAAGTTATGAAATCAAAACTGGTTACCGTGGTGACAATTTCTTTGCAACGGAGTCAACCATTATCGCACCATTATTTTCGAAGAGAGAAAATGATTGAATATAGATATTTAATGCCGTATAATCCAGTTAAGAATATTTAATTTTGTATACGAGGGCGATCAGTTTCATGGATGAAGGAAAAAATCCTTTTTAGGTGCGTAAAGTTTATCAGCGTAAAGCTCTTGATGGAGTAGGCCAATTAAACTAATGTCGTTCATATACATTTCATGCTTGTAATAGTCTTTTTTATCTCTTTAACAATACCACTTTCTGCCAGAGAATGACACTGTTAAAGGCAATTTGTACAACCATGGGCTCTTATTCAAATCGAAGCCAATGAGGCATATACCTTCTGGCGAAGGATTCTACAGAATTGCACCTCGGTGAAGTACGGCCTAATGTCAATTTACCTTAGCTACGGTCTTATTGTAACTCTTCATGTAAATCGTTAAACGCACCCTACCACCATGGTTGAAGCAGAACTGGGTAAAGAAAATGCAGTAGTGTTCCTTATAGGGCTAATTCATTAGAGTGAGTGAGTGAGTGCTTGGGGTTTAACGTCGTACTCAACAATTTTTCAGTCATATGACGACGAAGGAATCCTTAGGGTGCATGTACGTGTAATGTGCCTCCTTGTTCCAGGACGGATTTCCACCGCTCTTTTATTTAGTGCTGCTTCACTGAGACGACTTATCGAAGGCAAGTAAGCCGCCCCGCCCGAGCCATTATACTGATATGGGTCAACCAGTCGTTGCACTATCCCCTTCATGCTGAACGCCAAGCGAGGAAGTTTCAACTTCCTCTTTTAAAGTCTTAGGTGTGACTCTACCCAGGATTGATCCTGGATCTACCGGTCCCGAAGCGGACGCTCTACCAACTGTGATATCCGGGCCGGTCTAATTCATTAGACGTCCCCGGTTTAGAATCACCCAAAGGTTTGTGATGTCAACACATTTAATAGACAATAACGTGAAAACAATGTAAAGGAACCAGGTCTGCTTAATGTACCAGCAGAATTCAATATAAAAGATTCACAGGATGAAGAGTAAAACCAGAGCGTCGACCCCCTATACCTCACCCAACCCCACATGATTTTGGACACTATACATGTACATATATCTGTTTCTTGTTTTCCATGTTGTGAAATGGAACTTACTCACTCTGGCATCATTTGGTTTGCAGAGAGCATCAATATCCCGCACCAAAACCGTTCAGATTTGTTTTGCAAAAAATTAATTTTCTCCTTCAGGATTGATTAAATGATTGATTGATTGAATATTTATTTGACAGGTGTTTTACGGGTAGTGAAAAATATTTCACTTATAAAACGGCGGCCAGCTTTACGCACTGTCATACAGATACAAGAGTGCATATTACTATGTAGGCTACTATATCATATGCTCACCTTTCAGTTGTTTATTTCTTTGATTTGGGTATAAAATGCCATGCTCTAGATTATTATACCTTACGTAAATGTATCTTTCCCCCATTGGATAACATCACGTCACATTTCGTGACGTTGCACGCTGTGACGTCATTAAAGAAACAAATGCAATGTGTGCTACATCACATTTATTTTTGATCAGGTCTTAGGTAATCTCCCCTTGGGTTGTATTACGTCCCATCTGCCGTCTGTTGAGAGCCGCTGTTTTGACAGTTCCTACTTCCCTTCTCTAACCCATTCACATATGGAAACGTAAATAAACTCGCGAGTGATGGGTTATCCAGTATAATGAAACAATTATTGCATGTTTCAGAGTGAAGCACCGTGATTTGTCGGCTCGAGGCACGTGATGTCAGTGTCAAGTCAGCTGTCGAGATGTCGTCTAATTATTCATTGTCCAATAATTGTATAATATTTAGGGTAAGCGATGGTGGGCAGTTTTACGGGCGTAGGAAACGACAGTGCCTGTGGAAACCTTGGATTTGGCAATAAGTATAGGCCTATTTAGATGCCATAAGCAACTTTCCCACATTTGCTCTCAGAGCTTCATTCGCTGGATGGTCTCAATACGTACTGTATTTCAAATTGCATTATGGGAGGCCAGCAATGGATCTTCCACGAACTTCATGTAAGACACATAGACATAAAGAAGTATATTACCACCAAGGCACAGATAGGCCCTGTATAGTTACAGAACTGTGCTGGTTTCCGAAGCATCATCAGTATAGTGAGGGATGGGTGCATGGGTGCTCAAGTTGTCACTTGATTATTCGGTAAGATGGATCGGAAGCTAGAGACCACATGATCTCCTTGGTAACAAACGGCGTTTGTGAAGAAAACTGTCCTCTCACCGTTACCGCATACGAAAATGTCTATTTTTGAATTGCTGTCAGCGATCTGGTAGCCGTTGGATTTGTATAATTGTCAGCTTTCCAGAATGTCTGAGTATTTCTGCAGAGCTTTCGTGACGGTATACTGTACAACTAGGCCTTACTGGTCGCCAGTAAAATGGTAAAAAGTGACCTTTTTCTCAATGCCTTAACCTTTGGCGGCCGGTTTGTTTTAGACGCGAAAGGGTGGTCACGTGACCTCCAACTCCCGGCTTAAAGAAGAAACTGTGGCATTCTGGCACATATATAGCCTCCATACATGTAGATCTGTATACCTTAAAAACACGGTGAGATCCCTGTGTACCCATAAAGTGGTCAAAAGTTCAAATGATGATGTATGTTACAGCATTCTTCACCGTGACCACTATTGTTCTTGCACAGCGCTGCTCAAAGCCACATGTAATTTTGCAATATTTGGCACTTTTTAGTTTAGTTTTCAAATACACTGGAATGTACAAGTATGTCGACCTTTCTGTACCCCAGAGTCGTGCTCAGCAGAAATTCCATTTCGCCTACAAGATGTCTCAGAAAAATGTCCGATAACATGGAGCTTGTACGATGTATTTTATATACATTAAAACAAAAATAATCTGTTTAGTTTAACAGAAAGTGTGTTGTCTGAGAATGTATTCTGTTATTATAATACAATATTCTGTCATATTTCAACATAATATGCTGTTAGTCTAATAGAACCGTTATGTTGAATTCACAGAATATGTGTTTTATTTAACAGAACGATCTGCTGCAATAACAGAATACATTCTGGCATAACTCAGACAAACAGACTTTCTGTAAAACTTAGCAGATTATTATATTTTTTTCTGATAGTACATGTAAATCGATACAGCATGGAGATTTTCTCTCATAAAATTCGTAAAATGACGTGTACATCTGGTTACGCCTCAGAAGGAGTTCAGTACCTTCTCCAAACACCGGTGTGCATAATTCCTGCATCATGGCGTCTTCTGTATAGAAGTACCGTTACGGTAAGAATTCTATAGGCAGAACGCGGTAATCAAACATTTCCAAATAAATATGACAACCAGACTTACTATACGTAGTATAAGTTTCGTAGTTTCTGATTCGTCAGGGAATTTGAAGTTTCCTCAAACAAGCAGGCATGCCATGTATTGCATTCATTATATGGTATTAGTACTTACTGCGGGCATTTTACCCATGTATGACGCTTATGTTCTTTAAACTATTTATATTAAATCACTACTTTCCGGAAGCAAATGTGCCTCTGGACCTAATGTAGCTTGCATGAACGAGGACTACAAATCTAGGCTGCATCTAAACTGACGGCGAAAAGAAACTTTACAAAGAGTTTCAATCAATTTATTTTGCCAAAGCAAAAAACAGGACGACTGAAGTTTAATATATTGAAAAGACCACTGACTTTAGATACTGAAAGTCTTGAGTAAGAACGGCCAAAGCCCCCCTCAAATCATTTTACAAGTGAACAAACAGACCAAGGGTAGAAAAATAGCCATTCCATCTTGGTTAACAATGGGCAGAGTATACAAAAAGTTGATTATTTTTAACATAAGTCAATATCGCGTGTGGCCACCCCGTGCTTCAATGCATACAAAAACTCTCCGACGCATGTGGCCACCCCTTGCTTCAATGCATACAAAAACTCTCCGACGCATAGAAAAAGTCAGTCGTCTGATGAGATGACGTGGGATTCGTTGCCATTCATCTTGGAGAGCGAACGCCAGTTCTTGTCGGTTGGCTGCAAGGTGTGGCCGTTGTCTTACTCGACGACCCATGATATCCCAAAGATGTTCTATCGGGGACATATCTGGGGAAAGTGCAGGCCACGGCAAGACGCTGACGTCGTTGGCGTCCAAGAACTTCTGCACAACTCGATCTGTACGGGGTCTGGCGTTTTCATGCTAGTACAGGTTGCTGTTGAGGGAATGGCTGGACGTAGAATTTCATCCACGTAACGTTGAGCTGTTAGGTTCCCGTAGATGATGACCAGTGGTATCCGTTCCTCTCCACAAATCTCACCCCACACCATCACGCTGTCGCCAGCATACGGTAAAACCTGATGGACACATGATACAGCCGTTCGTTCGCCTCTTCGACGGTAAGATCGCTGTTTGCCATCGGCTCGGAGCAGGCAAAAGCGGCTTTCATCCGTGAAAACAACACGTTGCTAATCACGTCGCTACAAACGGCGTACAATTGGAGCCCATCGCAACCTCTGGCGACGATGTTCGGCTGTCAACAACTGCCCTCTGAATGGTCGATAGGCCCTAATTGCGTGAGTCTGCTGGACACGGTCTGCCGACTGACCCGGTGACCTAGGGCATTGATTGACGATGACGTCACTGTCAGAAAGCGGTTCCTCAGGTGTAAGGTGCGCAGGTACCCGTCTTCTGTGGGCGTATTTACCCCAGGCCTGCCTGTTCTTGGCCTGTCCGATGCCTGTCCTGTCAGTCTGTAACGTTGAATCAAGTTTGACACAGTTACACGAGAGCCGCCGAAGGTTCTTGCAATGTGGGCATGGGTGGCTCCCAAGGACACCATACCCAGTGCCCTCTCGCGTTGTTCTGGGGTCAGTCTGTAGTGGTTTTTAGTCATTGTGCAAGTCCAGCACGCTGTGTGTAACGTTTTATACACGTATTACATGTGCAGTTGCGACCATCCATGGGTCACGTAATTTTTCAACTCCCTTCGTTGTCTCAAAACAAATTCGTGTGGGCGTATATGACACTTGTCGCACATGGAAATATGCTTCGTACAATGTTTTCCTACAATAATTTGGTATTAATTTGCTGAAAAGACTGGTTAAAGTTAACTAATGAAGTCGTAAAGTTTCTTTTGGCCGTCAGTTTATTTGAGTGAATATTTCAGGAAAGATTTGCTCATGACAGGTAAAAACTTACCAATATAAGCGTTAACCTTTACATTACAAACGTAAACGTACCGGTAGACTTTTATGAAGTGGAACTTCACTGAATGGGATGCCGCCTAGCTTCACCTTTTTCAGTAAACGATTACGGGACAATTTTAACAGTGTAAGCAACTGTATAATACTCAGTTGTATGTGTTAAATGATACAATCAATTAATCGCAGTACCAGCAAGTAACAAACAAAATTAATATTTTATACACAGTGCTGAAATGTTCATAAAAAAGTCATCTATAGCGGGTGTAAAATACCAAGATAACTGACTTTTGGTGTTGGGCCACCAAGTATTCTTGAAACTTGATCGAAGTCGAAAAGAAACCTTTTTTAAAAAAATCATCCCTGGGTCTTAATTGTATCTTTGACTCATGTTAAGTTATAGTCTTAATCGATGCCGACCTCTAATTCTCATTTCGCTTGCCTTGAAATAGGTACGGTAGCCTACATGCGAAAAGCAAAGCAGGCGAGTTGAAAAGACACCAACTCACGTACAATCCTGGTAATTGCATATCACATTGCAGAATGATCTTTTCATTGGATTTTTGAGAAGAATATATTTAGGTTTTCTATAAAATCCAACGTGACGATCAAACCACGTGACCAGTCAAGAAGTACAATTAAAACAGCAAAAGTTTTCTTATACGATCAGCACTGTTTTGCCAAGTTTGGTTACCCTATCTTTAGTACCCGGTAGGCCTATAGTTTGGGAGATAGGCCTACGTGGAGGAACTTTAAAGGAGCAAAGAATAATTATCCAATATGTAACAATTCTAATATGTGTCCCGTCAGAGAAGCACAGCAGCCAGAATTGAGTACCCGTAACCTTAATGAGGTAGTTTTGGATGCACCGGTAGTTTTTGATGTTTACCATTCTATTACTTAGCCTGATCGGGGGTAGTTTTTCACACAACGTCATTCCTAGGTCTAGGCCTACAGTTTACACTGAATACATCAACCGTATTTGTAAGGTTTCAGCTGATGTGCTTTGATTACCATTTGAGTTCTATTCGACGAGTATGTAATTTTTTTTTTGTTTTTTTTTTTGTTTCTTAGCCTCCATTTACGTCTACCTTCTCCTCAAGTTATGAACTTAGATGTAACCGATTCAATATGGCTGACAAACATGTGTCTTCGTCTGCCGGAGCAGGGCCAAGTAATGTCGAACGTGCTGACTCCACATCAGACCAACCTATCCAAGGCTTCGAGAGCATTGATCAGTTTACTCAGGTACAGGTCTCTACCATAACTAAAATAGCTAACAATTTTATGAAAATTATACAATGTCTGCAAATGGTGTGTTTTCAGGGAATGAATGTCATTATGCGATGCTCAGTTTCCGCTAGTTTAGTAAACTTACAAGTTACAGGGAAGATGTGCTTACGTAATGTGTTCACATTAAATAAGGTTAAAGTGTTGGTGGAACTGCTTGTTCGGGAGTTTTAAGGACTGGGCTGATGCTTTTGTTGGTCGCTGACCCACTTGTCAGATGTCACTTGTGAAATTTAGAGCGAGGTGCACTATCTGTTTTTCACGCATTATCAAGCGAGATTTGTGATATTGGAGCATTGTTGTAAACGGGAATTTGCGAGGCGCGTGGTTTGTCAGACCAAGAAAAGCCAATAGTGTACCTTAATGAAAATTTATTTATATGATTGGAATTCTTTCACATGAAACGGGATAGTCCAAGATACATCAGACGTTAGGTTGAGCAAAATTTTCTTTGGCCAAATATGGCCCCAAACCAACATCAAAGCGCAACCCATTTAAAAACCTGATGCAGTTACCTGCCCTGGTTCTATATGTCAAGGCTGTCAGTACAAGCGCTCTCTTTGAACATCACCGAGGAATCTCTGGCCCATGCGTCCTAGGAGTGACCGATGGACATTGTGTTTACATTGACAGATGAAAACATAAGGAACACAAGTGTCTCTAAATTTCAGGCCGTGGAGACGTGTTGAATGGTAATTTTGTTTCAAATGCCAAGACACACTGCCAAGGCAACTGCATCAGGTTTTTAAAACCTGGAAAGCTCTCTGACATTGGGCGAGGGCCATCCTTGGGTGGACAAAATTCTGCCATAGTCTACAACAGGCGGTTCTTCCACCCATCATGACTTGTAAATCAGCTGTAATTACCTTGGGCAAGACTTGTACAAGTACGAAATTTTGTAATGCAGAATGATAGCTGACTAAAGAGATAAAATTCTAGCTTTTGTTTATCGGTGCAGACATATGAACACAGCCAACACATACTTGGTCAGTACTGATCATTCAAAACTGCACACTTGGGGTCACTTCACTTGGTGAAAGATAACATGGGAAGGTACAGAGAAGTGAACAACATTGTAACATATTCTGAGGATGATGTTTGATAATAATTGAAAATTAAAGTATGGTAGAAAGCAGAATAATTTGCACAGCATTTGTAAGTCGTGAAGAACTTTCAAGCATAGTGTTGGATTTATGTTGCGGTTAAGCAGAGTTTTGGTTGGCACAATTCTACGGCTAACCTTGACAGTTTAGCCCTACCACGTTGCAAGATTTTAACCTGGCAGAATGGTAAGGTGTAATCGCACTGAAAGCACTTGTAGCGCTCCTTGAAAACTATGTGGTCAGCATGCCCACGTGTAGTTTTTGGAAAACCCACTTATTTTTCGGTTGTTGGCCTACCTTGTTAGAAGGAAATATCAAAACTACAGCTCAAAGTTTTGGTTAATTTCCATGCTGTTTGGACAATAGTTTCTCCTCTGTGACTGCACAAATAAAAATATTTGAATGATGTACCATGCATCCAGCTGCTCAAGTCTCAAGTGAAATACACATGACAGTAAGTTTTGATCAAGTGAACATCTGACTTCAGAAAGGGCACTGTTGTGATTGGAAATTGATGGATGTATGTGTAACCCGTTGACTGTGGTCATTGGTGATTTATTTTGTTAACTGTGTTTACATGTGGATTTTCATCCTTCATAGATGATGACCCAATGCCACATGGTGAAGTGATAGCAGCATACAGTTCTTACATAGGAGCGTTTTCAGACCATAGTGATGACCCCAGCCACTGAATAACTCATCTTAATATCTGTATTCAGATTTTGCACAGGATTTCACCAGGAATCAAATTCTTGTCAAGATTCTTGCAAACATATACTATGGGAATCCAAGCAGATTCCCATTAAGTCTCAAAAATAATTTTCAAAATGACCATATCTTTTCAAATTACATTTCCTATCTGTCGCTCTTCCTTTAGACAAGTGGACATCGGAGCTTCACATGGTTAAAGTTGCTAGCAAGGAATCCAGAAAATCTGTAAAGCACTTTGAATCTGTAAAGGTGTGACTCGACCCAGGATTGACCCTGGATCTCGCGCTCCCAAAGCGGACGAATAACCAAGATGACTTCTGTGGAATACGCCATTGCTTTGGATATGTTGTTTTAGTAAACAAGGCTCATATAAGTGAGAGGAGTTAAATAAAAATAAACTAAGAGGCAAGAAATTGAATGAATTAATAAACAGTACATAAAAAGGTTAATTTATCTAACGTTCGATAAAACTGTTCAACTTTTACCTTACTTTAAACTTTGGTTTTTAATTACAGCAAGGGTTACGCTCAGTTCTTGGAGCCACTAAATCATCCAATGACTTGCCTGCTCCTGGAGATGATTTTGATTACTACAGCAGTTTTGATTCGTTCAGGAACGTCATGGAAGTGGAGGGACGGCGACTCATTCATCTGTAAGCTGTGGGAAAACTTTCTTAACTAAAGATGCAGTGGCTGTGAGTTCAAGTCCTGCTCATGATGGTTTCCTCTCAGGCCGTACGTGGGATTGTCGTGGGTTTCCCCTGTGCTCTGCTGGTTTCCACCCACCATAATGCTGGCTGCCATCGTATAAGTGAAAATATTCTTGAGTATGGCGCAAAACACCAATCAAATAAATAAATAAATAAATCTTAACTAAAGATAACATTCTCCATGTCCATCCTTTGCAGTCTTATTTAAAACTATCATATTTCTCGTGTGTTTTGGGGGTCTTGCTGACAGTATTACAGTGATTGGCAGCAACTATAAGGTTGTTTATGTCGTGTTGCATGATGTTCATTGCGTCCACCAAAATGGCATTCCATCAAGATGGCAAACACATTTGTGCTGTTTGTAGTGTTTACACTGTGAATGAAAATGTTTGTCCACACATCAGGAGGTGGGAAATTTGTAAGTTTAATACTTGCCAAGGGATTGCAGATTTCACACAGCTGGATATCCATGGACACAGCAAAATATTTAATATTAAAGCTGTTAACAAGCAGGGTGCATGCAGGTGACAGGAAATGTTAGGAGACTATAAAGATGTGAAATTTTGGCCTAAATAGTTGGAAGGAATAAGCGGTGTTGTGTGTTCTTTTTTTTTGAAAACATCCTCAGTCCAAAGCCATGGTGTGCGGTATCCTAAAATCTGTCTCTACCTTACAGGCTTGTAAGGTCTAGACCTGAATAGAAACTGGAAACCGCAGTATTTCTTCAATCTTTGAATTTGGCCTAATAAGAGTAACATGTTTTGGGCTCATCATTACTCAAGGTACCTGGATAGACATATTTTTGTTTTTTTTGATTTATATTCCTGATAGCTGGGGGGTAAAGGGGAAGACCATTCGGATTGTTGAGAATTACCCATGATGCATTGCGAACAGGGCTGGCTTTACGCACAAACATTGAAAATTGTCCGTTGATAAGTGTGGAGAGGAGGAAGATTTGCTGATTTTTTCTTTTCTGACGTCAATGGTTCGACCAATTGTGGGCTTCCAAAGTTTTCAATGCATGTCCAACACTTGTTCAAACTTGTTCTAACCAGGATCACTCTACAAGTGTATCATATGTCAAAAGAATCCATTCGTTGGTTCTTGGGAAGAAGATTTTTAAAGGTTTCGCTCAAAATCCAACATGGCCACCATGTCACATGACCAAAGTCAACCACAAACAGCCAAACTTTACCTCAGAATCTTGTTTCTGAAATCACAAAATTTCAACTACTTCCAATGAAAACTTTTCCTCTTACAGCTCAAAAAGCTTTTAAGAAAACGGAAGAAAAATAATAAAAATCTGATCGATTTCAATAAGTGTTTCAGTACAGAGTGCTGGGCCCCTAAATATCATTACTGGTACTTTTGGAGTCTACACTTGACAAAACAGAAGCCTTGGTTTTGTTATTGCCGTGTTTCACCAATACAGTCTGATTTTTATTTTAATTGGATGGAAATAACATGAAAAGTAGTGGAACTGGAACACGATCTTTATTGTTTTAAGGTGCCAACCTTTCAGTTGCTATGACATGAAAGGTGTGGGTTCAGAACCGATGTAGGGCAGAGAATTTTGTAGATTGTAGTGGCTGGAGTGAAAATAAGCTGTCAATGACACAGGTGTGGACGCATGTGCCTGGTGACATTTGTTGAGAAGCACTTGTCCTCCATAAACAGGGGGCCGAGGTGGTTAGCACGCATTGACAAAATGAGCCTCTCACCAATGCAGTCGCTGTGAGTTCAAGTCCAGCTCCTGCTGGCTTCCTCTCCAGCAGTACGTGGGAAGGTCTGACAACAACCTGCACATGGTTATGGGTTTCCCCTTGGGATTTGCCCATTTTTCTCCCACCATAACGCTGGCGGTCGTTGTATAAGTGAAGTATTCTTGAGTGTGTTGATAAACATCAATCAAATAAATAAAATAAATAAATCTTCCACAAATTTGGGGTGCGTATCTGTAAGTCATAAGTGTGGAAGTTTCTTGCCAATATTCAGAGGTTCAAAGCTGAGAAAGGCATTTGTAGTTACAATTCTAGTGAGAACAGTACATGTCCAGTACCTTTGTTTTCTTGTTTCGTGTTATCAGGATGAAAAGAATCTTGCGTCATCAAGGAGTGAAGGGAACGCTAGAACATACAGACCACTTGGACCCGGAAGACACATTTGATGTTTTGGCAGATGCTAATGACCATATACTAGAGAGAGTGGTAAAGCTTTGTTATTATTATAGACTGTCTTCCTTGCTCTTACCCTTCTCTGTTGGCTAGTCTCTCTTTTGTTGACGTTTACAAACCAGTTTCCGCTGGGGGGTGGGGGGGGGACCTCAGTGGCGATATGATTTCTAGCGTGCCAGCATGGCGCAATGACTCAGCAGCCTCTGACCAACAGTCGTTGTGAGTTCAAGTCCAGGCCAGACTGGCTTCATATCTGGGCGTACATAGGAAGGTCTGTCAGTAACCTGCAGATGGTTGTTGGTTTCCTCCAGGCTCCACCCAGTTTCCTCCGTCCATAATGATGGATGCCGTCATGTAAATATATTCTTGAGTACAGCATAAAACACCAAACACATAAATAAATTAATCAGTTTTGATTGTGCGAGACCAGATTTTATTTTCCTGCAAGACAAACAAGCCCAGATCGCTGTGTTGAAGCACTGTAACCCTGAACCTCAGTGTGGCATGCATTTTAGCAAATTTTTTTATTTTATGGGAGTGATTGTGACACCCGAAGTTTCATATGGGCTTGAGCATAGCTTAAAGTCAAAAACAAAAAAATACACAGAAAAAGCTGGAATTGGCCGCAAGATCACAAATCTATCTTACACTTAAGTCAGACTTAGTCTTAACCTGTTTACATTATTCCCAAATTTATATTTGAAGTTAATCATTGATTTTGTCAAGAGATTGTCACGAAAGGCTGAGACAGATCTAAGTATTAAGATAGAAATTCCTAAGGTAAGTCACAATTTTAGTGCAGTAAACTGTTTTGAAGTTAAGACTAACTCTGATTTAGTGTGAAGACAGCTTCGTGATTCTAGGGCCAGATCTGAATTCTAGACTGTCCCCAAAGTCTCCATTAATGCTGTACTGTGGGCATAAATGACCATGTGCTTTTGTTTCTCCCCCATTTGACCTGTTCTGCAGATGAGCGCTGATTCCCCCACAGTAAATAGCTATTTGGTTTAAACCCTTGTATGAGGAACCTGTGGATGGTTATGGGTTTCCCCTGGGCTCTGCCTGGTTTCTTCCCACCATAATGCTGGCCACCGTTGTATGAGTGAAATATTCTTGAGTATGGCATAAAGCACCAATCAAGCAAATAGAGCTGCTTTATATTTTCATTGCCTATGCATTCATTTTAACAGGGTAGCAGTTTGGATGAAGCATCTGGAGTAAAGACGGCAACTCAGACCCTGGTGGTGGCCAGTATCAAGGGGCAGACAACTCCACAGGCCAGCTGGAACAAGAAGGTGGAGTTTAAATGATAACTTACAATTTGATCATTTCTCTTGAATCACAGCAATATAGTGACATTTTACATAATGGGAAGCCAAAGTTTTATTTCAATCAAGTCCTTTTGTGTTGGGAAGTATATCTTGAAAACACAAAACCTAGGGACAATTGGACACAGAACACTTAACTCTGCTATGCCTTTCTTCATGATGGGTGATATTAGGGTGTGACATTGTTTATACATCTGTACATCCATAAACTTTTAGGATTACCACTATACTGCCAGTAAGTATCACTGATAATCTTAGTAATATAACATTTGTTCACTTTGTTTGTGCACCATAAAGGCAGCAAAACCTGTAAAAACCAGTTACCTTGCATTAACATTTGTAGAATTATGACGCTTTTTGTGATTTGCAGTTTTTAAATGTCACCACTATGTCTAATGGTATTTTCTATTATTCGCTCTGCTGTCATTGGGGGAAATCTTGAAGTTCCAAACCTTGTTTTCTCTAGTCACCCAGTACATCCGGGAAAAGTTACAGACTGCTCGCAGCGCATAACATCAAAAGGCCACAGCTGAAATTCAGGGATAAGGTAGACAACGCCAACAAGCCGTTTGTTCCTATCATAAGGACAAAGCCTAATGCTCTCCAGTCACTAGCAGGTAAGAGTGTAGTTTATTAGAAAAAATAACAAAGCGCTCTTCAAATCCAGCTTTCCACAATGTGGGTGAAACATTGCCAATATGGCGTTAAGGCATAATCATTCATTCATTCATTGAGTTCCAGCATCTTCAGCTATTTCTGCTGAATCCCTTGATTTTCTTCATTCATAAACCTGCTGGCTATTGTTTGTGAGGTGTCATCAGTCTGGATGAGGTGGTGTTTTGTCAGCTATGTTTGGCTAGTATTAATGTAAGCTTAAACGGGAGCATTAATCCAACATGGCTGCCTAAAGAGTAATCCATAAAACAGTGGTCAAAAATAGAAAAAAATTTTAATGAATGAATGATTTTGCGCACCATTCTCACCCGATTTTTTTCTCTAATGAATAAAGGTTAGTAAAGTACTGTACCTGTCCAGGTATGTTGTAATTTTGTTACATTTTCTTACAGACAGTTTGATGATACCCGTCTCCCAAGATGCCAATCACCCCTCATTTCTGTAAGTACTTGTAAATTTTAAAGACAGAAAAACTTTAAACTACTGACTGGCAACTATAGTATACATTTCAAGACAGTTGATTAAGAGTGACAAGATATATATCACAACAGAATATGATTCCCAAATATTTAGAACTTTAGAACATCTTTCAAAAGAAATTCTAAAATGTTAATTCTTTAAAGCTGTATTAAATTTGTAAAAAAAAAAAAAATAATAATGATAATAGTCTTTTGCTCTCTCTGACGTACTTCATTGAAAATGTTTAACAAAAAGTTTCATTGAAACTTTTCAAAAAAAAAGTTGATTAAGATAAACATTTATTTCTAATAACCGTTGAATCAGTATATGTATAATTGTCTTGTTTTAGATATCCACATCCATACCAGTATGAGTTAGACCAGTTCTCTCCCTTGCCGGAACAGTTTGAAAAGGTGGAGCCACAGGTAAGCTAACATGAGGATGTCCATCTAACCTCACAAATATTGTGGTAAAGGGGTTAAGAAGCTTGTTTTTCAGTTGCAAGGGACACATGAGATTAGAATTCTCAAAATGTTTGGATTCCACCGCTCTCACTTCTTGTGGAGCCATGCCAACAGTAAGTAGTTGATGATGGTAATGTGGTAGTCCAGTGTTTGTTGAAAACTTTCATGTCTCCCACCAGATTGGTGTTCATATCTGTTCATTAAATGTCTCAGGGTCGCTGGTATACCCCAGACTCCATTTTCCTCCACCTGTAAAACTGACTGTCAATATTTTATTCAAAATTTCTTGAGCATGAGGCCAAGAAGAGTGAAGTAAATAAATGTTTATAAGTAAAACTACATGCCTACTTGGCCTTATCATGTGGAACTTGACAAAGCCTAATGATTTGTCACAACAAGCATACGATATCAGGTAATACCAGGGTTCTCACTAGCTTTTTAAATCCCTGAAAGTACTTGAATTACGTTGAAAGTGCTAGAATTTTAGTTGAAAGTACTTTAAATCTCTGTGCTCGAATGCTGTTGAGTGTACTTGAAATCTGTTGGAAATTGGTGAAAACCTTGGAAGATCTTGAAAATGGCTCCTTGAAAGGAGATGAAAATTTAAATATCAAACAAATGCCATTGAAAAGAGTATGCATTTCCTCGCAGGTGCATGCCATAAAAACAATTCTAATATGTACCTCAAGTTGATAAATTATAAATGAAGTCAGCGCCAAAATCTGCTATGGGCGACTCCACTTTGCCTAAGAACTAGTCCTTAAGCCTTCTGTGTTAGGAGAATTGCATTTTATACATTTCCGGTACAACTCTTCTTCTCAGAAGGTAGCGAACAGTACAGTTTGTTTTCCACTTGACGATCGGGGAAACCGGAATGTTGGACGTAGGTTCCGAGTTTACACGAACAAGCCCGCAGTTTTAAAGACTCTCGTTGGCCGAGAGGCAACACACCCTCAGCATAAATTACGATTTATGCCAGCTTTGCCGTTTTCAGGTTTTACGTGTATGGCGAGGAAAAACCACAAAATTATGCAACAGGCACCACCACATAGAAAGAAATGTGCTCTTTTCAGCCTATATAGTGTCATTGTTTTAAGTTTCCTTCTCCTTTAAATTGACCAATACATAAAGTACTAAAATAGTATTTTTCGTCCCCATTGACTTAAAATGAAATGTCTTTGAAGGTGATGGAAAAGATAGTGTATTAGGCTCTTTAATATAAGCCCTTGAAAAGGATTTTATTTCGGAAGTGGGAACACCTGGATACTAATATTGTGATGTTATTACATGTAGCTTAGCTGCTGTGCGGCAGAGATGGAGATTTGTCATGGCTCACACAATGAGTGAGTGAGTGCTTGGGGTTTAACGTCGTTCTCAGCAATTTTTCAGTCATATGAAGACGAAGGAATCATTAGGGTGCATGCACGTGTAATGTGCCTCCTTGTTGCAGGACGGATTTCCACCGCTCTTTTATTTAGTGCTGCCTCACTGAGACGACTTACCGAAGGCAAGCAAGCCGCCCCGCCTGAGCCATTATACTGATACGGGTCAACCAGTCGTTGCACTATCCTTTTCATGCTGAACGCCAAGCGAGGAAGTTACAACTTCCTCTTTTAAAGTCTTAGGTGTGACTCGATCAAGGATTGATCCTGGATCTACCGGTCCCGAAGCGGACGCTCTACCAACTGTGCTATCCGGGCCGGTCTCACACTATGAGAAAAATTTGGAATTTTCTCTGACTTGTGATTAATGGTTGTTGCTTTCCTGGGGCCGCCATGGCCAAGGGAGTTAAGACGTCAACACTGCGCAATAACCCAGGAGACTCCCACCGATGCGGTTGCTGTGAGTTCAAATCCAGCTCATGCTGGCTTCCTCTCCAGCCATACGTGAGAAAGTCTGCCAGCAACTGGCGGGTGGTCGTGGGTTTCCCCTACGGTCTGCCTGGTTTCCTCCCACCATAATGCTGGTAATAATGCTAAATAAATAAATATTGCTTTCCTCATGTTGTTTTACAGATGCCAGACCCAGTGTCACTTACAGCCCCTGTTTTTGTCCAAACAGCCTCTGAGCTGGCAGAAATGGTGGATTATTTAAAAACAGAGAAAGAAATAGCTGTTGACCTGGAGGTGATTTTTTTTTAATGTTTCTGCACCACTAAAGTTAAGCTAAATAATTATGGACTTTAGTTCTTTTTTTCCCTTATATCAATGTTTTACGGCTGAGAAATGGATTTACAGTATCTCCCCTGTTTTTTTTTTTTTTTTTTCTTTTTCAATTTCCTTCAAGTTTAATTATTATGAATTTACAAGAGCATGAAGAACCAGATGGAACAATAAAAGGAAAACAAAAATACAGATTATTTATTATACTGTAATATTATACATTTTTTGGTTGTTATACATCATTGTAATTTATTGACTTATTAGCATAGCTTTTTTGTATATGCGTACTTCTTTATATTCTACATATACATTTTCCAAAGTAAAATGTTCTCCTCATTGCACAAGACAAATATTCAAGTGTATGGTATTGAACCGGAATAAATCAAAGAATTTCAATGGATCAGTTATTTTACTTCTTTTCCCTTTAATCAGCATCATTCATATCGGACATTCCAAGGGTTCACATGTCTACTCCAGCTGTCCTCACGTACTCGAGACTATTTGGTGGATGCCCTGGAGCTCAGAGCTGACATGTACATTCTTAACGAGGTCTTGACTGACCCAGCAATTGTCAAGGTAATGCATGCACTGTTCAGGTACCCATAACAGTAAGATTTACCTGACTTTTCGAAACTCAGGCAGCAGGCAGTGAGCTAGTGGTTAAATGTGCAGCCTGTAAGAATGCTGGGATATTCGAAGTGTGGGTTCAAACCCAGCATTGGACATGGAATTTATAGATTGTAGATTTGATAACTTGCCAAAGTTTTGTGGTTTTACCAAGGACACTCCAGTTTCCTTCATCCAGAAAACTAACTGACATCATATTCTCCCACCATACGTGTTAAGGCCTGCCAGCAACCTGCATTTGGTCGTGGGTTTTAACCGGGCTCTGCCCGGTTTCCTTCCACCATAATGCTGGCCGCCATCATATAAGTGAAATATTTTTGAGATATTTACTTATCAAATAAATAAATAAATAAATAACTGCTATCATATAAGCGTACAATTTATGTCCCTCAGTCATTTGGTTTAAAGGTAAAACAGGGTTTGGGTGACATAAATGGAAACATCAGCAACCTCGGGTTATAGAAGTCACTTGCATCTGGTTGGTTAAAACTGATAACATGACAGCGCTCTCGATTGTCTGCAATTTTGCTTACATTGAACTGTTGTTTTGCAATAGTTGTTTTACATCACAACAGTTATGCTTCCTTTGTGATACTTTATTGATGCATAATACTATAAACAGTTTAAGTTTGCATGTTTGTGTGTCTCTGTCCTGGTGAATAAGATAAGGTTCATCCATCACATAAACACTCCATTTTATTCTGTTTAATGGCAGGTATTTCACGGTGCTGACAGTGACATTGAGTGGCTTCAGCGAGACTTTGGGCTGTACGTGGTGAACATGTTTGACACTGGCCAGGCTGCCAGAGTTCTGAACTACAGTCGTTTCTCATTGGCCCACCTCCTGCAGATGTATTGTCAGGTGAACGCAGATAAGCAATACCAGCTGGCTGATTGGAGGATACGGTATGGGCGAATCATGTATATTTATACACTGACTAGGGAAGGTTAGATGACTTGCTGTAGGACTTCTTGAGCCTGGTTAACAAAGCCATTTCAGCTTTCACAGTTATATCAAATTTAATCATGTATTTAAGATTTTAATTCAAACTGCAATAATAGTCTAAAGCCTAAAGTTCCTTTACCACAACTAGTTTGTAATAAGAAACAACAGCTATAGATAATTACCCAAAGGTATACATTGTAGTGTCCAGATTTAGAAATTTATTGGTTTTGCTCAGTATATTTATTAATATTTATTTACATTTTGCAAGGTTAAATTCCTATTTTTCAAGCTGCTTCTGTGTGTAGTATCTCCACAGTATTTCAGGCCAAACTGTTTCCTGTCTTGTTACATGAAGCTTTAGCAATTTATACATCCACATTTCTTGCAATCAGATGAACGAACACACATTCTTCTACCCACAAAACTCACTCGTTAAATGTTTTAGAGTATCAATAAGGGAAAAGAACTAATACAGTAAATCAAATATGCATGGTGTGGTTTTCTGATACAGCGTTTTCATTAATGTCCTTTACCCAAAACCAGATTTTTTTTGATCATTGTAAACTGTCCAGTGATGGTATAGAATACATGTATCTCTGATATGCATGTATATACAGAAATATGTAATTATTATTATTATAAAAATGAAAAAGTATTACATCTTTTGGAAAAAAAAAATTGTGGTTTTGCATATTTCCTTTGTTATATAAACATTTTGTTCTATTTCTCAGACCTCTACCTGCAGAAATGATGAAGTATGCGCAAGAAGACACACATTACCTGCTGTATATCTACGATTTGTTGAAAAACGAATTGATAGAAAAGGGGAACGCGCAGAGAAACTTGTTGCGATCTGTCCTGCAGAGAAGTACTCAGTTGTGTGGCAAGGTATGTCCAGTAGAGGGCTGTTTGCTTTCGTTTGTCATTTCTTTCTTTGTGGGCAGGTTTATCGTAAGAATGAAGGTTTGTGTATTTTAGCATATAGCATATAAATGTCATTTCTTTCTTTGTGGACAGGTTTATCGTAAGAATGAAGGTTTGCGTATTTTAGCATTTAGCACATAAATGTCATTTTTTTTCTGTGGACAGGTTTATCGTAAGAATGAAGGTTTGTATATTTTAGCATTTAGCATATAAATGTCATTTCTTTCTTTGTGGACAGGTTTATCGTAAGAACGTGTTCACAGACGAGTCCTACTTGAACCTGTATCATCAAAGTAAGAAAGTGTTCAATTCTCAGCAGCTGCATTGTCTGAAGAGGCTGTACGAGTGGCGAGATAAGATCGCACGACTTGAGGATGAGAGTACAGGGTGAGGCTTCCCTTTTTAGTTGTTCATCAGAATTTTACTGTGGCTGGCTGTGGCAGTAGATAAAATGCTCGTTTCCTCCTTAGGACGCACAAGGCATGGCTTCAAATCTGGCTATGGTCAGAGAATGTATGGATTCCACTATTCTTGCTGTTCATGGGGCCTTGACCACTATTTGCGGTTCTCAGTAGTGGTAAGTCTTAACATTCTTGTCTTTCACCAATATGGTGCGCATACCTCTATGTCACATGCAAGAAAGTTCATTAGTAACTTGCCAGAGGTTGGTGGATTGTTTGTGGCATAGCATTTTCATTCACCCATTAAACTAATTGCCATCGTATAAATGAATAAATTTCCTGGTTATAGCATTAAACACACTGAAAAGATAAGTTTAATTCACCAATCAGAATAGGATATCACTGCTGTACATTATGCTGTCTTGAATGAGTTCTTGGGACAGGTATAGAAAAGTCATCAAATTTCAGGAGAGAGCCATTTTGTAAATTCTTTGCCCTGAAGCTCCAGCAATTTGTGTTACTATCACATTTACAGATGATTGTGTTCTGCATTTTTGTTAATGAAGGGTTTGATTACATGTTAATGGGGAGCCTCCGTGGCTCAGTTGTTTAGCCCTCTAGTACAGCGCAATGACCCAGGAGTTTCTCACCAGTGCGGTCGCTGTGAGTTCAAGTCCAGCTCATGCTGGCTTCCTCTCCTGCGTTAAGTGGGAAGGTCTGTCAGCAACCTGCAGATGGTTGTGGGTTTCCCTCGGGCTCTGCCCGGTTTCCACCCACCATAATGCTGGCCGCCGTCGTATAAATGAAATATTCTTGAGTGCGGCGAAAAACACCAATCAAATAAATAAATAAATACATGTTAATGCTTCTCAGCAGAGCAATTGGTGGCCTGTTTTAAAGGCCATGTCGTCGTTGAAGCGACCATGACAACAACATCTGTAAATTCACTTCATTCCGCTAAGGTTGAGTGTTTGACTTTTCTGCTTGAAATAATGAAATTGTGAATATTTGTGAAAACTGAATTTTTCAGGCCTGGGTCCATATTTATCAAGCAACTTAAGAGTTAAGTCATGAATTGCATTTGCTTAAAAAGCCAGATTCAAAACTGGAAAGAATTCAATTTATGGTCGGTACATTGTTATGCAGTGAAGAATCGGTATACAAATTTTAAACCTCCTCCAGCAAACATTTTAGCTGTAGATATGTTTGAATTTTTGATTATCTGTCTTAATATCTTGATATTAACCTTTATATACTATACATGGGGGGTGTAAGACAAACAGACGAGAAAAGGTATATAAAGGTGTATGCGTAGTAAAGGTAATTTGGTTCTGTTGACAGATATGTCCTTCCCAAGCACATGTTGTTACAGATCGCAGACATCTTGCCCAGGTGAGATCACATTTTACTCTTCTGTCTTACTATTTATTACTAATAACTTTCAAACTTAAACATGTATGTAACACATTTGTTTGTGAATTCTTTATTACTGGAGACCGAGCCTCTGTGGCCTTGTAAATAGCGTGTCACTACAGCACAGTGACTAAGGAGTCTCTGACCAATGCATTAGCTGTGAGTTCAAGTCCAGCTCACGCTGGCCTCCTCTTCAGTCATAAGTGGGAAGATCTGCCCACGTTGAGTGATGGTCAATTAAATAAGTAAATAAACTACTATATGTGAGTTTTTTTTATAACTAGAGAATCACCATTACAGGCTGAGACAAAGACAGATCAGTCCACTGTAACAACTTGAAAAGAATATAGGTGTCAAAAGTACTTGCGTGGTCTTTGTGGAAGTTGCATATGTTGCATGCGATATCGAATACTATTGAAATAAATAATTGTGATGTGTCTTGTTGACAGGGAGAGACAGGGTATCCTGGCCTGTTGTAACCCCACTCCACCCCTCATTAGACAGTGTGTTAATGAGCTTCATGGGCTGATCATGGAGGCCAGGGAAATACCTCTTATCAAGGTTTGTGCTAGGAAGCAGGACTTGTTGGTCCGGGTGTCAGGATAATGTGACTGAGGGAAGGTCTGATACACTAAATGTATATATACAAATGACTCCTCATCGTTAATGACTCCTTGTCGTCATATGACTGAAAACTTGTTATGTATCACGTAAACCCCAAAGCATACATACATGCACACATACATACATGCACACATACATCCATGCACACATACATACATGCACACATACATACATACATACATACATTGATTTGGTTATTTGCTTGACTGGTGTTAAACACCAAACTTTAATTAGATTATTTCACTTACACAATACACTTATACAGCAGTCTGGTTTAGGGGTGAAGGAAACCATGTAATTGGATGTCTGACCAACCACAAGTTAAACAGATACATGGAGGCAAAGGAACTTCAGTTTCACAGGGCTTATTCGGGGTTGTTGAAATTTAGGATTTTCAAAAGCTGCATTTATTTCAGTATGGTTTACACCCACCTATTGCAGACGCTGGGTAGACCGTGGAGATATACAAGACAAGTTTTATTCTCTTTTCAGGTGCAGAAGGAGAGACGCCAACAGTCCAAATCCTCCTCACAGCCATGTGTTGACACCAGCCAAGTCTGCTCTCATGACCTCTCCCACACGCAGTGTGACCATGATGGTGCTGAGGCAGGAACACTGTTACTGGGTCAGTTCCCTGAGAAATGTATTTGTGTAGTACAGTAGCCAAAGAGAGCTATGCCAAGTGAACATGATTGAGATGTCTTCAATGCTGAAGGATGAACCATCACACCTGAAGCTAACCGAGAAACGATTTGCAACTCAAGACAATCAGATTTATTTATGAATCTTTACATGACCGTGAACACAGCTTCCACTCGAAAACTTAAACTTAAAATGGACAAATTAAAACTACAAAAACTGAGTTGCAACGTGGGCGATTGTCAGAGTTTGCAATGTTATAGCATAGGCATAAATTACCATGTGCATCTTCCCTATGACTTGTTCAGGAGCGGTTGATCTTTATATGTATTTTCAGTCTAGGTCACACCAATTTTAAGATGCATATAAAGGCCAGTTTAGGTCACACCAATTTTAAGATGCATATAAAGGCCAGTCTAGGTCACACCAATTTTAAGATGCATATAAAGGCCAGTTTAGGTCACACCAATTTTAAGATGCATATAAAGGCCAGTTTAGGTCACACCAATTTTAAGATGCATATAAAGGCCAGTTTAGGTCACACCAATTTTAAGATGCATATAAAGGCCAGTTTAGGTCACACCAATTTTAAGATGCATATAAAGGCCAGTTTAGGTCACACCAATTTTAGTTGTTGCTTTACGGGCAGAATGAATCTTTTTTCAATGTCATGAGAGGGTATAAAAATACAAAAAAAAAAACAATAACTTGAAAATCATCTAATTTACAATTGTACTCCTCAATTCTGATTAACATGTCTCTCAATCTGTTCACCGGCCTGGATAGCACAGTTGGTAGAGCAGTAGATTCAAGATCAATCCTGGGTTGAGTCACACCTAAGACTTTAAAAGAGGAAGTTGGAACTTCTTGCTTGGTGCACAGATTGAGAGGGGATATTTCAATGACTGGTTAACCTGTATCAGTATAGTGGCTTGGGCGGGGAGGCTTACTTGCCTTCGATGAATCGTCTCAGTGAAGCAGCACTAGATAAAAGAGCGGTGGACATCAATTAGGCACATTACATATACCCTAAGGATTTCTTCGTCGTCATATGACTGAAAATTGTTGAGTACGACGTTAAACCCCAAGCACTCACTCACTCACTCACTCACTCAAATCTGTTCACTGCTGTGTGTTCATACTATTGTCTGACGCTGATCTGTTCATTGCTGCTGTAGATTCCAGTCTCCTGACGGGGTCATCTGCCTTGTTTGCTTCCTCCAGACATAGCACGGTACCTGTGAAGGAGAATGCCATATTGTCAGCCTTCAGCTCCAGTCCCAAGGTATAGTGAAAAAACATTTCACCCATACTCCCTTGCTTGTGGCCTGACTACTAAGTTGTGTGAACTTCTAACAAAGGGCACTCACATGCACCCCATGGGAAATTCGCTGGCGGTTGTTTGAGCTCTCCCACCAACAAAGTTGTTTTGACCGCTATCCCCACAGCAGGCCGCTTAATTTCCCGACTGATGGCTGGGGCCTAAGGAAAACTGTAGTTTAAAGACATTCAATTTTTATGTCTCAAGAAGAAAGCTGAGAATCTTTTTTGTAATTTTATTTTTTCAGGTCATAAATAATATGTCATAGACTATACATCTACACTATATTAAGAAGTAAAAACCAATCATGTATCCTTATAACAAAACCTGGGAATGTATAGGACCACAGATGCACAGTAGTTGTGTTGACACCCACATGTCAAGGATGGCACCATCATACAGCCATCGGCGACCCATACCGTTTGTGCGTTGGGCGGCCGGCTGAGCATGATGGGAATTTAGGATTGGACTCTACTGTATAATCTACTGGTTTGTTGGATAAGTTTTATTAGGACAATGTTACAGGCAAAGAATTAAATTATAATGAAAGGCGTACAAATGGAGAGCAGAAAAAAAAAGTTATATTTAAAATTCTGTACTGTTTAGTTCTAAATCCAAAGAAACTTTATCTGTTCTTGTTTAGATTTTTTAGAAAATTATTGGATAATTTGAGTAAGCTGGACATTGTTCAGCATTTATTAAACAGCAAGTAAATTTTGAACATCTGGGTTTTCTTCTTGGTGTTTGTATTTTTAATGAGCATTGTTTTATGTGAGGTGTTTTTGTTGACAGGATTTACCCACACCCAGCCAGAAGAAGGCCAGATGTATACTGGAGAGTTTCCATAACCCTTTTGATATGGTAGGATTTTTTGTTCTTTGCACTCCACAAGTACATGCACTTGTCGGCCCTGTGTCAACTTACTGTGACTGGATGAAAAGTCCTGGTACTTCTAGCTGCGTACTCAACGAATACCTGTACTGGCTGGCCCTGTGTCCACATTCTGTGACTGGGTGAGAAGTCCTGGTACTTTTAGCTGTGTACTCCACCAGTACATGTACTGGATGGCCCTGTGTCCACATGCTGTGACTTGGTGGGAAGTCCTGGTACTTTTAGCTGCGTGCTCCACCAATACCTGTACTGGCTGGCCCTGTATCCACATGCTGTGACTGGGAGGGAAGCCATGGTACTTCTAGCTCTGTACTCCACATGCTGTGACTGGGAGGGAAGTCCTGGTACTTTTAGCTGCGTGCTCCACCAATACCTGTACTGGCTGGCCCTGTATCCACATGCTGTGACTGGGAGGGAAGTCCTGGTACTTTTAGCTGAGTACTCCACCAATACATGTACTGGCTCGCCCTTTGTCCACATCCTGTGACTGGGTGAGAAGCCCTGTTTTTTTTTAGCCCTGTACCCCACAAATACATGTACTGGCTGGCCCTAAGTCCTCATGTTGCAACAGGGTGGGAAGCCATGGTACTTTCAGCCCTGGTGTCACAGGCATGCATTCCATTGAGGCAGTAACCTTGGGTGGGTTCACTGTTGTGTCTGGTGTCACAGGCATGGCATTCCATTGAGGCAGTAACCATGACTGGGTTCACTGTTGTGTTTGCTGTCACAGGCATGGCATTCCAGTGAGGTAGTAAGCATGACTGGGTTCACTGTTCTTCCTGGTGTCACAGGCATGGCATTCCATTGAGGCAGTAAGCATGACAGGGATGGCATTTCAGTGAGGCAGTAAGCATGACAGGGTTCACTGTTCTTCCTGGTGTCACAGGCATGGCATTCCAGTGAGGCAGTAACCATGACTGGGTTCATTGTCGTGCCTGGTGTCACAGGCATGGCATTGCATTGAGGCGGTAACCGTGGGTGGGTTGCCTGTCATGCTGGCTGTCACAGGCATGGCATTCCAGTGAGGCAGTAACAAAGACTGGGCTCGCTGTTCTGCCTGGTGTTACAGGCATGGTATTCCAGTGAGGCAGTAACCAAGACTGGGTTCACTGTTCTGCCTGGTGTCACAGGCATGGCATTCCATTTAGGCAGTTACCATGACTGGGTTCACTGTTCTGCCTGGTGCCACAGGCATGGCATTGCAGTGAGACAGTAACCGTGACTGGGTTCACTGTTGTGTCTGGTGTCACAGGCATGGCATTCCATTGAGGCAGTAACCATGACTGGGTTCACTGTTGTGTTTGCTGTCACAGGCATGGCATTCCAGTGAGGCAATAAGCACAGTGAACAAGTTGCCCTTTAGAAGATTTCTCTAAAAATTGGATTTGACTAAAGTAGTGTTGAAAGTTTTAATATCTATGGCAAAAAAGTACAACAGCTGGATTGGAATTTATGTGGATAAGTTTGCTCTCCTAGTTGACTTAATTGTGCAGATGTGAAATTTTTTCTATGGGCTTGATCAATTTGTATTTATTTCTTCATATCCTGTTCACTTTTTGTTTTTTCCTTTTACAGTATCTTCCACACTACACAGAGCATATGGGGAAGACAGATAACAAATCCCACAAACCTACAGTAAGTCAGAACCAAATTAGATTATATTTATTTATTGTTTAGCACATTTAGTGGTCTGTAGCATTTGATTATTCCCTATAAACAAAACACTGGCAAATGTAGGTTGTTGTTTTTCAAGAGCCTGAAAAAATTCTCAACTAATTTCAAACTTATTCTGAAAGTAGTTGATAAGAGCTGGCTTTAAAGTAGACCCCCACTTCTGTACCATCCAAACTGCAGATAGATGTTTTGATATCCCCGTAATGGATTCCGATTATTCAAAAGGTCGAAAACAGGAGAATAACTGTAAAATTAGGTGATCTGTCATCAGAAAATTTACTCCACTACGAACGAGCCACCTTTGACCTTGTAACGTCACAGCGATGCATTCGCTTCAGGCATCTGAGGCTTCACTACATGTACAACACAGAGAACAGCAGACTATCAGTATACTTTTACAACTAATTTCGAGATTATTCCATGCCCAAGTGTGGCTTGAGACTGCAATAACACAAGGCAGGATACTATAAAGTTACATACATGCAAAGAAGGATGAGCCTTTTAATGTCCCCCCCCGCCCCCAGAAAAGACAAACGGATAAAAAAGACGTACAGATTTTCATTCCCGGAATGCAGAAGTTGTTCAGCTACTTGTTTGAAACAGTAGTCTGTGAACTGTAGGGAGCTGCTAGCCTTTTCCTTACAACAGCCATGAGGTTACATAAAAGTTGGTTGGCCGGTTGAATTTTTGAATCTTTGAAGCTTACATGTATATTTCATCATGGACATCCTGGGTTTTAACATGGGTCATTCACTCAGTGAGGGGCCTTAGTGTAAGATTACATGAAATCTGATACAGAGGAAGTCGAATCTGTTGTGAATTTGTGCTTGTTTTTAAACTTATAAACCCCAGGATTCATGGTATGTGCATTAAACCTACTTGTACTTTACAGACTGGAAAACAGCCTAGTTTGTGGAAACTAGTCAAGAATACAAGTAAAGAGGATATTGTAAAGAAACCTAAAGAGCTCAAAGGTGAGTTTTTATACCCACCAATCAGGGCTCACTTTCATGAGTGTTGGTAGATCAACTGAAATATTATGTGTATCGTTGCTCGGATTTAAGTTTTGCTTCCAACAGATTTGAGATGGAAAACAAAAAGGAAGGATGAATAAACACATGCAAAATCCATACAGTGATTTTCACATGTGTATACTGTATGTGAAGCATATGGGTGTACATTCTCCCATCATGTGTTACTTGTCTCTTTAAATTGCCAGATTGTAGTGCACCTAGAAAAACGTCTAGTAGTGGAGAATAAAGTGCAATATATCCCTGCCTGACCTTAATGTTGGGGGTGGAGATATGGTTCAGCTCATGTTGGCTTCCTCCATGGTCGTATGCAACAAGGTCTGTCTGCAGCTTACAGAGTTGTGGCTTTCCCCCGGTTCAGCATAAAACACCAAGCAATCAAAAAAATAAATTAATTAATCTTAGGGAAGTATATTTAGAGTATTTGTTTATAATATCCACACTATAGATCAGTGGCTCATTTTTTTGTAATGTATCCTCATACATGTTACAGGACCCCGCCCAGAAGACAAACCAATTATAACAAAGGAAGAGGAGGACACGATGGTGCCACTCTCACATCAGGTGATAGATGCTTTGCCAGTCAGAATCAAGTTTAAGTTTTGTGAATGTTGATATATGGTAAAAATTTTGCTCGTGACTTAAGTTGATTTTTTAAAGTTGCAATCTTAGAAAGGTATTTTGAAGTTTGTGTGTACATTTAAGATAGTGTCATATCTTAGTGGGAAAATGTGAGCCTCATTGCCAAAAGAATCATGTTATGGTATTTATTTTCCCTGAGAATGGAATTTTTGGGGTGAAATGTTACATCATTTACCATAATAAAATCTGGTAATAAGGGCAGTCCTTTCTTAGTTTTGCATAGTAAATTTGCTGTCATGTTTAGATTTTGTTTCTCTTGTAGTTCCAAAACCCAAAGAAGAGAAAAAAGCAGGACGATTGCACAGTGCCATCGTCACAAGCAGAACAGCCAAAGCAGAAAGTTGGGAAAGTCTCGGGGGGTTCTTCAGAAGCTTTCAAACCATATGACTACAGTCAGGCCAACATGAAAATGTTTGAGGGTGAGTTCTGAGGCTTTTCTTATGTCAGTGTTCCACTGGCCCCTTCAAGGTGGAGAAAGCATAAAAGTTAAATAAAGGTTAGATGAAAGAGTAGGAAAAGTTACTTGCAAATGTGGTCTTCAATATTTTTTTGCGATTTTTTTTTATGAAGAGAACAAAACACTCGAAAATATTATTTGTATGGTAGGTGTTTGTGACCACCTATATTTGGTATATATTGCCTTTGTGTAATACTGGATGTAACATATGTTTAATAAAAATATATTTGCACTGGAAGTTGGTCTTTTCAGCTAAAGACTTGTGTTCAACCTGGATTTTGATCATTTCTCTATTTTTGATATATTCCTAAATATTATCATAATTTTGATCAGCTGCATATGTTTGGATATAAACCACAAATTTACATTGATGTAAATTTATTTTACATGCATCACATCCTTATTTAGAATATTATAATGCAAAGATGGTAAATATCAAAGGGTTGGATACCCACCGTACAAAAATATTATCAAATACTCTTTTCTCCGGAAGAAAAAAAAAAAACTAAAAAATAATAAAAACCATATATGCAAATTAGTTTTGACGCACTTTCTTCTGATTCCGGCATCATGCTTATGTTTTCTTCTCCTTTAGAGTACTGGGATTTTGTTGAAACAAATTCAACATTTTCTTTAGAGTTCTTTGGTTTAAATTGTTGAATATCACAATGCACTATGTTCTGAATGGGCAGACAATAAGCTTTTGGAATGGTATTCAATAACCTCTGTGTGCTTGTAAGTACTTTAAAACTGATTGATCCAAAAATGAAGTACTGAAAGCCCTGCTTGCAAGGTCCATGAAAAACATTTTCTTTTAAAAGTGGGAACAGTATTGTTTTCATTAACAATATTTACTCAGTAAATAGCTGCAAGTCAAGAAGTTTGTTGGGTACCAGGTGAAGAGCAGTGGTTTACTGTGTGAGTCCCAGTTTCCTTCAGCAATAACCCTGACCCCTTCTGTCGTATAAATGGAAAAATAAACACCAGTCAATCAATCTATGAAACGCTAAATCTTTTACATTTTATATTGACAGCAAGGTTACTTGTGAATGATATTTGAGCTTACTGCAGTAGCCATGGAAACATTTCTTTGTTCCTCAAGGGCCAGTTTTGTCAGGAATGACCTTAAAAAAATATTGTTAAAATAAAATGTGTTCAAATTTCACAGAAACAACACATGGCATATTGTTTGGCACTTAGACCTGAAACATAAAAAGAAAGTTGAAGTCAGATCAGAATAAAAATGTGTAAAATGGAGACTCAGTTTGGAAAAAGTAGAGTCAGTTTGTAACATGGAAAAGACTCCCCCCCCCCCCCCCCACCCAAAAAAAAAAAATTGTGGAAAAGCTTGTGACTCGCTTGTTTACAGGATTAGCATGTCATGAGGACTATTGGGGAGAAACTGTTGACATATTGTGTGTATAAAAAAAAAGTCATCGGGGAATCTGTCTTCAGAAAAAATTAGTTTTCAGACATAAACTAGAACCATCTTAGAATCTTTATTTTCTTTCAGCTGGGTCACACAGAGGGAGGAAAAGGCACATCTACGACCCAGATGGTGCACGCCAGAAAATGAAGGAGCATAAGGTATGTTCTTAATTTAGGAAAGTATCGTTTTTATTGAAACTTTGAAATAAATATTACAAAATAAGGTTGTATATTAAAGTGTGAACAGCTGGGGTTATATCATTCCCTCTTTAAATTGTGTCATTTATATAGGTTAGTACAAAATGTAAAACGTTCTCACTGCACCAAACATAAGGTTCAAATTTGAGAATATCATAATTCATTGCTCCATTAAAATGCACATTGACCTCAGGCTTTTTAAACGCTTCAGTCATACTTTGATGGAGGGTTAATCTTTAGACACATATTCTTTTCTGTACATGTAGTTCGTTTCTGTACATACTTTTGTTTTCTATTCAAAGGTTCACAAGTCAAAGCTTCCAGCTGGTGCTGGGAAGAAGAGTTACACATTTGGCAAGGGAGGTAAATCTTCATCCAAGCGGGACTGGCCCAGTCGCCGAAATTAACAGATGTCTTACACTGTGTGAAGTGATAATGGACGTGAATTCCATGGAACAAAATCTGCTCATGAGAAAAACTGACTTTTTCTTGTTCAAAGACAGGCGAGACAAGTTACCTCTCTCTTGGTTAAATGTTACAGTTTGCGAACTACATATGTTTGACATAGGTTCAAGATAGATTTGTGAACTACAAGCTATGATGCAGTCTTTTCTAGCAAACAAAAGAACTGTGTCGATAAATGTTAAATTGCCTGTGATCTAACACTTCAAGGGTCCATTTTAAAAAAATGTGATGTATAAGCCTTTTAAGGCTAATCCAGCGATCAATATCCTTGCACTATGCTACTACATGCAAACATGTAGAAGGATTATGAGATTTCTGTTACCACTGAGTAGATGTTTAGGTTTAACATCTGTAATATTGTTTACTAAAGATTGGGTTATAGTCTACATGTAAAATATACACTCCTTCCTTATTACAGAACTGCTGTAGAGGGACAAATCTGCCAACATATACCCTGTTATAAGTAGCACATGTTTTTATGAAGTTTGCTGTGAGTTCAAGTCCAGCTTATGCTGGCTTCCTCTCTGGCCGTAAGTGAGAAGGTCTGCCATGTAGCTAAAAATGCGAAGCTTTTCTTCACTAAACCTTCTGAAAGTGTGTGCAATTGTGCGCAACCTGGGGAAAAATTTGAGGGCCATATTTTTGACTGGGTTAAATTGAGTCAGATGTTAAAATCTAGTTTTCTGTAATGATGGAAGGGTACATAAATATGTACATACGCCAACATACATGTAAGTTACAGATAACAGCATGACAGGATAACACTAACAGTATTCTGAGATATCATTTTCTTTGCCAGAATGTGCTTTATTGTACATCCCTCGTGTACATATATCCAACCATGCCAATCGTCTACTGTTAAAACCGACCTATGACATCAAATTGTTGTTACACCGTTACATAACTTTAAAGGAATGGAGCAATTGAAAACAAGTGTGAAATGGCCTAGGTAAGCCTACAGGTGATGGCAGCAAATGCTGTTTGGCATGCAAACCTAAAGTAAACAAACATGTTTTTGGTCATGTAAACACACGTTCGTCAGCAGGGTGGGTTTAAAGTAACGGAATGCCTGCGTAACACCCCAGCCTTCATTAATTCTAAGGAATGCAGCGTTACTTGGACAGTCCTCTTTACGTAGTGGTGCGTATTTGTGTGTCAGTCAGCAGATACATTTATGTAACAAATGATCTTTATGGCTAGAAGTCTGGGGTGTTCCAAGCGAAAGAAAAATTAGGAATGTGTGAGCCGTCTAGTGAAGGTAAAGCCTATGTTTTATGCGTATCCATGTTGGTACGTTTGCAAGACTGAGGTTTGTACACAGGCAAAATATGGTGGCCTGTTCACATCTTCAGAATTACAACAGATAAAATAAATCTACTCATATGCCTATGTAAATGGAAAGTGGTCTTCTGTTGTGTTTGCTAAGTGTGGAAGGAACTCTGATAACAGTTAAGTGGTTTATTACATGTAAAATCCTTGCCAAAAATAAATGGTGTCATCAGTGAAGTTACTGTAATTCTTTTTGCAGGTTTGCAAGCTGTTTATTTAAGCATTTCGTGAAGGTATTATTCTGTGTAGAATGGTAAACTTACACTTTTTGTGAAGCCCTGAATCTGGCCAATTTTGTCTCCAAAATCAGCATAAAAATGTGTGTAAATTGCACAGAAGTTGCTCTTTCATATCCCAAAAGGTTGAGGAAATAGGGCAAGTCACCATTTTAATTATTGTGAAAAATTTTCGTCATTAAGGGGGCGGTGTCATTGTCAGACTAATTCTCCAGCAAACTTAAGGCATTGTTTTCTCACCTGAAGAAAGCCTTGTCAGAATTTAAATAGGCTTCTGGTCAAGATACTGCTTCTCATGAACATTGTGGGAAGAGAAGAAAGTTACCAATGGCCAAATTTCACAAAATTTAAAACCTTACAACAGTGCTTAGTTCTTTATGCTGGAAGTTGTAATTTTGAAATATTTCTCTGAAATAAAGATTTATGAGGTAGTCAAAATTTTATTTCCAAGGGCTTAATAATAACCTCTTGAGCCATACTTTAAATTTTGACTTCAGTCAGAAATGGCTTTACAGAATTAACCCAAAATATCTGGTAAGAAGTCATTTTACTGAAAGAAGGTACCAAGGGAGACTACTCTTATGATCCCACTGATACAATGTACGACATATTGAATGTTGTGATATGAGAGATCAAATGCTGGACAGCCTGGCTGTACAAGGGTCTGTTTATAGCGACTTATTTTGTTGTGCCTCTGGTCTCTTTCTAACGATTCAGCGCTATAATGCATCAGCATTTGATTGGACCGGTTAGATACCAGCGCCTGTTTTACAAGCCTACCGTACCGTAGAGAACAAAGAGTGCCTGCCTCGTAAACGGTAACTCCCGGGTTCAGTCCAAAATCCTGTCATACCGAAAACTTTTAACATCGGTAATTTTAGCACTATCTCGCTTAGTGCTCTGCATAAAAGAAATATATGGGTCTACTAATGGTCAGCCCGTTGTCCGTATGTGGCAGGGTGGGGAGTTGCATCTGTCGTCTCCAGCACAGCGGTCCAGTGAGGTAGCAGTATAAATACATGTATGATGGCGCTAGGCCTAGCCTGCAAGTAGACACAGTGGTGATATGATCGAATTCTGAAGCCAATGCTAAACGAACATCAAAAAGCTGTCACAATGCTGCATCAAGTGCATTCACAGCACAGGTAAATCACAAACATTCGTCAGGTTGACTTGAATGACGCAGTTTGACTCTCCCTAACAAGTGAAGAATGAATGATTATGACTTGACACCGCATCGGCAATATTTCAGCCATACCGTGGTGAGGGTAAAGAAAATCACTCCTCGCATTAATGCATATAGCCAGAATTTTGATCCAGACTCTGACAATTAAGGCCAATCCGCCTAATTGATGTTTCTTTGTGTTCTTTTCTGTAATACATCGGTATTTCTCTACGGCTGTGAGCATAGATAAGTAACAACAGAGAACATGATTTCACACATGCTTGGAATAAAATGACCTTGAATTTCGTCCATTTTGAGAGTTTTCTCACAGTTCTATTGACTTCAGAGCGATGCCTTTGGAGGTTTATCCAGAAGGTGCGAATATTTACTACTGGTATTAATTTGTCTCTGAAACTGCACCTTTTCGGACGAACGTTTAGGTCATTAACATCAAGTAGGACATGTTTTTCATTGGCAATTGGTAACAAACAAAGAATACAACAAAGTTATCTTTGAATGACTTGACGTGTTTTAATAGTCCAGAATTCTGTACATATATCCACAACTATATACAGAAATATATACAAAACTACATACACAAAATCAGTGACGGGCAATGAAACTGGACCAATGGGTAGATTTATTTGAGCGTCCCAATGTAAGGGAGGAAATGATTGGTTATCCAATCCACCATTCTAGTCCACAAAACTAAAATAACAAAGAATGCGATTGACTGATGACGATACCATGAATATCCAATAGAACAAAACAAAGAAATGTGAAACTTGGAATTCTGTTTCCCTTACATGTGCCATAAACGTCTTTCTCTTGTGGAAATATTAAGGACCAAAAGCATATTTTATCTTGAATTTGAGGAAATAGTGTTAGAGACAAAAAATTACTATGAAAATCAAAATTGCACTTTAAACCAACTTGGGCCTACAGACAATGTCTTTATTATTTAAGTCCCCCCACCATAGTTATCAAAACAAGAACTGTAAACTTTTTCTCAGAGTGAAAAAAAAAAAAGTACTACATGCACAGGGAGACACATGACATTAAAAGTGTCCAATCTTACCATAATACCACTATTACATTACAAAGATGTTTAACAATAAACTTCAATTTCTTTTAACGACTTAAATTGGTTTGATAATACACTACATAGCACTTTACATCACTCCACACACCTTGATCAGCTCTTTTCCAAATTCTAGGGCTGGGTAAAAGCTACATCCCATGTTTAAATAAATTACAGTGATTTTTTTTCTCTAAAACTGATCTATTCCGTATCAAAAAATAGTAACCTCCTCCAGAATAAAAACTCCTGGCCAACTTTCACAGAATTTCACTAATCACCCTGTCTTTCTTACGACATGCAATGTACGTAAGATCTATCCATACAACTGATTCATGAATTTATCTGAAAGTTGGGCTTTGTCTGCCACCCTACATTCCCTTATACTTACAGCTAAAAAAGAACTGCAGGGCATTTAAATAACAAAACTCAAGAGAGTTCCCTATCACATTGCCCAGAGAATTCCACATTTTTGCACGATGAAACCTTGTGGCACTGCACTGCACTGCACAGCACGCAAGCACAAGATGAACAAATCATTTAACATAATGTTGCAGTTTACATGTAAGTCACCACTCTATTAAGACGTGACCGAAGATTTATATTTTACTTTAGCTCAGGCTTGCCTGACCGATTACTATGTACAATCTATTAACACCCTCAGAGATAGTAAAACAAGGTCGACCCTTGGCGGATCAGCTTACAACAAACAGAGGCAATCGAAAACAAAACATTTCGCTTTAACAAGTCTGGAAACTAGCGTCTACAACTGCTAGATATTAATTCCATATATCACACGCGTGTTCCGCTGTAGACTTTGTTTTACATAAATGTTAAAATGATATTTCTCTAACATCAATACATCATCTCTGTAGCATGATGCAGTCCCCCACCCCCCAAGTAGAGGAGTTCAGTGTGCCGTGCACGCCTCTCAAAAATAAACGAAGAAAAAACACACTATTCTGAGATCAAGGGTGGTTCTTTTTACACAAATATCTAACGCATTCAACGACAACACACAAGTAGTGTGCCCAGTCTTCTACTAGCATCTTTTTTTTCCCAATGTCTATATATTTACACAAGTTCCTACGCAGTGTCCCCGTGAAACAATTGCAGTGAACACCATTATCCTTGGTAGAAAAAAAATATATGTGTCATACATGTATACAGTATATATATATATATATATGTATATTTATATATATACCTGGGTAGGGGGCACAACATAAAGAAAAAACTATGACATATTTATACTTCTTAAAACAATAATAGCTGCCTTAGCTCAGAGTTCAAGATAAAATTCGCACATTTCTACGAAGATTAAGCTGAATCAAAAGCTTTTAAAGTCCTTCCATCTAGTAGGACAGTCAGTTTTTGTTGTGCTGATCTCCTTAAGTGAAAGCCATTGTCTCTCACCTAACTTCTGGTTTTAACTATATTCAGCAGATACCTTATGTGAATTGATGAATGAATGTCCCTACAAGGGTTCGAACAATTCAGTATGAACATTTGTTCGTTCAGTTTGTTACATCAATTCTGTCTGAATACTTCCTCGTTCAGATGTTATCAATGCACACTTGATATATGCTAGCTGCATGAACAAGAAATATGACCCCACACTTGGAAAATGGATGCACGCACATATCCAGGGTAATCCACCATCTTCCTGATATATATGGATATATATACTGATGAATATGTGTTACACTGTTACTGACAGAAAAACAGATTTTCTTCTTTTTTTTTTTTTCATCAAATTTTTTTTTTTTTCGTTTTTGAAACAGACAGGTACAGAACTCACTGAAAACTGTCGTCTATTCCGAATAAACTCCACCTCACAATGTCTCAATCAACAAAGTGACAGAATGACACCAATGTGGTTTACACGACAAAACACAGCAGAAGAGAGGTCAAGGGCACACAGAGCACAATTCGACCTTGCACTTGTTGTTGTAAAACATAACCACAGGACACCATGGATTTACATGGAGATTAGATTACACTGCAAGCATTCCATCCAAAAACCAGCGCACAGGAATCTGTAATGTCAGGAGCCCCTATGCTAGGCTACTCCACAAAACACCAGTTACTGGGAACGCACGATTACATGAACAACAACATACGGTGCCAAGGTCATTCTGGTACAAGGTACGAGAGGAGTAATCTCCCTTGTCCACAAACTGACACTAACAGGAAATAGGTGGCAGCACTGCTGAATTCAGTCTGTCACATGGTATACAACAGCAAAAGTTTCCATGTGAACATCCATGCATGTACAGTAGTGCAAATGTTTTTTGTTTTTTTTTTTCAGTTTTTTACAATCCAATCGTAAGAAATGTGATCGTAATCTATGACCCGGTGATAAGGAATTTAAATCTAGCCCCAATCCGTTGATCCTGTGGGAAGTAGGTAAAATCTGTTATCCAATGGTAAAACAAAATTGCCATCCATAAGCCAGTGGTAAGATGAAAGATAATCCATACTTCTCCGTGGTAGATTTAAATACAATTCATAATCCGGTGGAAAGTCTATAGATGTGTAATGGCAGAGATAAAAAAACTACCAAAAGTCTGTAAATTGGGTGATCCATCAATCGGTAATAAATGTAAAGATAATTCAGGTGATGAAGTCGCGCGCAATGTATTGTAATCCAGTGGTATACAAGGTCGCAATTCTGTCTCCAATGGTGTTGTCATTGATCATTAAAACCACAGGTAATATTTAGCCAACACTTCTGAATTGGCCCATACTGCTGTGGTCGTGCTGGAAAATAACGTGTCTCTGATCTCTTGGTAAACTTATAACTCCAGTTCGGACATTTTGTCACTGTCGATAATTAAGTCATCCTCCCGTCTCTCAACCTGAGGACAAAACTTGGTAGCCTGTTAGGACAACAGTGTTGCCATGACGACGAGATATGGCTACACTGTTGCTACGACGATGACCATGTGGGCAAGATCCTGCACCCTCTGCACCAGATCGTAACCAAGTTTCCGTAGCACTCCGTGGGAAAATTCACAAGGTGGAAAGATGTGCACAACATATGCAGGCTGAAAGAGAAGCGGAAAGAAATCAGTTAGAAATGATCAAAGCTCTAAACATTTTTTTAAATATAATAATCAATGGATGATCAGCTTGTAAGAAAGAAAATTCTACCAGCTACACTTCCTTAGTATCGTTTACAGACGGCTGACCACTTTTACCAAATGTGCTTCCTTATCGAAACAGACTCTGATTTCGCCATTTCTGATTTCACCATCTTAAAGCTTATTTTTCGGCTTTAACGATTAAAATTTTTTTCACCTCATCAATGTTATTGTAAGACGAATATGTCCAAATTCCAACTTCCAGCACCAAAAACTAAGTATTGTAATGTTTTAAATTTGGACATAAAGGCCTTTGTGACATCAGCCCCATATCTTTAAACAGCTTGATCTCTTAGCATAATCATTAAAACCAATAAGCATTTTTTTTTTTTCTTTTTCAAGAAATTCAAAAGGATCAACATGAAACGTTCTGTGTACGGAAATTTTCATTGTGTTTTTTTTTCATAAATGTTCTTATATGGTTGTCATATCTTACCATCTGTGATCCAGGGGCAGCCACATTAACGATGCCAGCAGCCTGCTTCTGCTGTAGGTACTGTATGAATCCAGTGGTTAACTGCTGAGTCTGGGTGACAATGTCCATGTGATCTCGACCAGAAGGGATCGCCAGCAGCATACAGTACTCATCCTCCAGCTGCAACAACCAAAATCACACGTAAAACACGAAATTTGTTTGTTGTTCGTTTTTCTTTTGTCTGACATAAAATTTTAGACCATCATGACGCCATCCTTAAAAAAACATATCCTGACTCTATAAGAAAAAGAAAGGGTGTCGTAAGGTAATTTTTTTTCTTTCTTTTTCGTTTTTGCTGGCTAATGGATAAAAAAAACAGATTGACATAGAGAAGAAGAAAATTCTTTCAAAATCTCCAGAGAAACTTTGGTGTAAGGGCCCTATTTTGTGAGGATTTGTTAGGTTATGCCCAATGAAGATATTTTTAATGATGGTCTGATTTATAGTTATACTTAATTAGCTGATAATATCCACGTCTCCTATTATTTTTCTTAAATTTATCTCTTTGAAAAAAATTGAATGGGCATTCTTCTGGGGAAGAAAAGGCCTAAGCCTATGTTACAAACCTGCATGCGTTTGGCGACTCCATCCAACTGCACTGGCTCTAGGCGCATCCGCTGCGCAATGCGCAAAGTGTTGGAGCCACCTGGTTGTGGCAGAGACAGTTTGGCCAGGCTCGGGTTTCCCGTCAAAAAGTGCATCTGCACAATGCAGCTGTCATTCTTCAGAGCCAGTAACCCTTGCCATGTCACAGGGTATTTCTGTGACGAAAAGGTGAAATAACAATCCTTCTTTATTGATTTCATAATGCATACATGTATTGTATTTAAACATGCAAGACACCACAGAAGCCCTATCTGTAGTGCTGCCTTACTGAAAAATATGTTAGACATAAGACGTCAATACCAAAGCAAAAATGAACAGAATGATGACATCTTAATTTCATTATTTCTTGTTTACTTAGCAATCCAATCCTTAATAAGAAAGCAACAGAGCCTAAAATAGCAGCTGTGTACAAGGCTCCTTCTATATGTTAAATTCTCCACATCCCATCTTTACTATGGACCACAAGAACTTTGCACAAGATATTTTGCAGAATTCTTCACTGCATCAATTTTACTGTCAAAGAGTAATGAAACTGCAAGCCATACCTGCATGAGTTCTGCCAGATCCCTATGTCCAGGTCCTTCGGGTAATGGGCGTCCAATCACAATGTGAGGTGAGCGTACACCGTCCGACGGTGACTGAGACAGACGGCCTTGATTAGCCAGCACTGCCGCGTGTGAAGGTGCCGGTTGACCCTGCTGTGAGGGTGGCCTCACCGGTTGAGACGGAGGCCGGTTCTCTGCTAGTTGTCGTTGTTGTTCCAACTGAATAGCAGCCTGCTGAGCCAGGTAATGCGGATGATGCTGGTAGTGCACCATCATGCCGTCCTGCGTTGTTAGGTATGACCCGTGCTGCCCCTGGGGAACTGCCCCAGGATACAGAACACGAGGATGTACACCAATGCCCATCGACGCTTGTGTGAATGCCATGGATGGATGGTTCGGTCCAGGCATCCGAAGCTCGCCACGGTACATCTGTTTCTGTAGTTCTGGTGGAACAAACGCGCTCGTATTCCGTAGACGCGCCGCATCACTTTCCGGAATGCTTCCTCGTCTTTCCCCGAATGCTGTTTGGAGATGAGCTGGCTGTAGTAAGGTCCTCGGCTCTTCCCGTGAATGTGTCGGCGTGCCATGCGCCTCTCCTCTGGATCTTGCGTCTGTGAATGTGTTGTGGGGCAACATGTTGTTGGGGTTTGCTGTATGGACATCCGGCCCTGACAGAGAGCTGTGACCATGAGAACCTTTCCCTCCTGCGTGCGCCGGCAGGGGTTGGTGTGGGTTGGAATGCGCAGGCGGAAGCGAGTGGCTGGGATGATTCTGCGTTGGACTGTGGGACGGCATGGAGCGCGGAGGCATTTGCTGCTGCTGTATGATGCGCGTCGGTGTATTCAGGGCAGCTCTCAGTTCACTCGGCTGTGCATGGTGAAGACCGTAAGTGGATGTTGTAGACTGATGAGCAAATGGTGGCGTCTGCAAGTGAGCCATTGGATGGCCTGGATGACCTGTTTGTCCCACAAGTCCTACCAGGTAAAATACAGGTACAAAATTAGAATCAGATCATATTAGTACACAAACAAAAAAAACACTTTTGAAAAAAATCTTGATATAAAGTGCGATTTACATCACGGATGAAAGTACAAAACATGGTGGCCGAAACTTGAATGAACACTGACTTGAATACTCGGAGTTACTTTCCTTCTAATCTATGAACTTTACTGGCATCAGTGATAAATACAAATCTAATAAGTAATTGATATTAACTGATACTGAGTACGGTACCAATAGGTCACAAGCTTTCAAAGATTTGTGCGCGACATGGCTGCTTAAAACCGATAACATTAGAAAAATAGCAAATTGCAAATAATGTGATCTACCTCCCCCCTACTCATAAATACTACTAAATAAACTGCGAAATGAGAAGAGAGAATGTTAAGTGAGTAAACTTACCCTCACGGTGCTGCATGGCGGCGATGACTTGAGCTCGCTCCTGGTTAGCACGCTCATGACCCAATCTCTCCTGAGCCTCACGCTCGGCCTCGCGTTCCTGGTTCACTCGTTCATGGTTGAGGCGCTCTTGATTCAGGCGTTCTTGGTTGACACGGTCCATTGGGTTGCCATGCGCTGCCATGTGATTGACCAAGGCCTCGTGGCTCCCTCTGGCATCCCGCCCACTACCTGAGCCACTACGACCGAGGACTGGGTTAGGGACACGCTCGATCACCTGGGAATGTGACCAATGAACTTGTTCAGACAACTACAACACACAAATGAAAGCACTTTATATTCGGTACTCAACAACATCTCACATGTACCATGCAAACTGGAATCGAACTTAATTTACCACATGTCAAAAAAAAAAAAAACACTTTGGTATATTTCCCGTCTTAGAAATCTTAATTATAACATAATATGAAAAACACTAAGAAAACTAAATAACAACCCAAAATTTCACCCAAAAGAGTACAGTTAGGAGACAAAGAAAAAAATACTATTCTTGGTGAGGAAACTTACTTTTTCCCCAACTTATCACTCCTGCCTTTACAACAGACCTAAAAACACCTTTCTAAGATCAGTGAAACTCTCAGAATCAGACAAAATATTTAACTTTCAGGTCATTTATCATAGTTCATCAATTCAATATAGAAATGTGAAAAGTTTTTTCGAAAAGTTTCTTTTCACATACGTGTAAACTAAAATTTTCATGAAATCATAAAACATAGCACACCCTACTACGATGATTTCTCACCTGACCAGTAGGGCTAGCTTCCTTAGGTGGCAAAGTCTGCGGCTGAGCCTGTACCACTCCAATAAGGACACCGGGCTTCCCATGGTGGTGCTGAGATTGAAGAGAGACACTGGGTCCTGCATGCATGGAGCCTGGGTGGGGGTGGGGATGGGGGGCTCCAGATTGTGGAGGGGGCATCAGTCGAGGCTCCTGAGGACGGTGTCCTTCATGTTGTTGTTGTTGTTGAGCATGCTCTCTGGAAGATTCTTTGCCATCCCTGTGTGCCCAGGTGGGCATTGGGCCAGGTGAACTTGGGAAGGTGGGATGAGCACTGGGAGGTCTGTTGGATACATGTGATGTGGCACAGGAAACCACTGGCACCGGGACACTTGGTGGTCTCTGCTGCATGACAGACGGTGCCACGCTTGTTGTTGTTGGCAGCTGGTTAGGATTGATGTGCATGGCTGACGGATGAGTGATGGCAGCAGACGCTTGAGCAGGAGGTTTCTGGCCATGGGCAGGAGACCATCGAGCTGCATTGTTCGACATGTACGTTGGCTGGAGGAATGCTGCTTGTGTTTTGGCCCCTTCTGCCACAGCCTGCTGCATGGCCACAGCCGGCTTATCACCGCCATGAGAGCTGCTGGATACACTGCTTGTGGTAGGTGTTGACCCCATGGTGGAAATGTGACCCTGGTGGGAGCGAGAAGAGCTCTGATCTTTCTGACTGCTCGGTTTTGGCTGAGTAGACTGCCTCATGGAATTTGCATGCATCTGAGCATGAGCAGCTTGATGCACAGCCTGATTCTGAGCTCCATGGTGAGCAACATGAGTCTGGTGATATGCAAACATCTTTGCCTGTTGTTGCTGTTGTTGGTGCTGTTGGTGCTGTTGAGCTTTCATCTTTGCCTGCATCTGGGCATGATGGGCTCCCTGCATCTGAGAATGATGATGCATCTGGACTTGCGACTGTACAGGTGACTGTGGCATCACATAACCCTGCTGTGACATAGAGCTCGGAGGATGAAGACTCTGTGAGCTCATATGTAGATTGGCCGGCCCTTGAGGCGATGCCTGCGATGTGTTGATGGCTTGAGGAGCAGCCATTGGCCTGCCCTGTGGACTGCTGTGCGGAATGACTGGCTGATGTTGAATGTGCCAACCTTGTGGGGATGGAAGCTGAATCTGATGCCCCTGGGGAGATGGTTGGGGGTGTATGCCTTGTGGAGAGCTCTGAAGATGTCCATGATTTTTGGGTGAACTCTGCGGTAGAACCTGACCCTGGGGGGAAATTTGAGGCATGTTCTGCCCAGTGGATGTAGCATGGGGCAATCCATGACCTTGAGGTGATATCTGAGGCATCATGCACCCCTGTGGGGACATCTGTTGGGGATCGTGGAAGTTCTGATGCCCAAGGTGCCCTCTCTGGTGGTTGCTAACGGAAATGTGCAGTGGTTCATGGACATTGTTGCTCTCAGCACGCCTCTCGTGCTCTGCTTGTGTCTGATGGCTGGCAGTGGAATGGATAACAGACTCAGTAGGCTTCTCAGCTCTTTCTGTAGGAGGATTCATCAACATCAATGGCTCCTGGCCTGGACCTGCAACATCCATTCATTTGTAATTCACATAAACAACATTGGCAAGGGTTAAATGATGAAGGAATCATGCTGCAATCAATCTCACCTTTACAATTTATCTATTTATTTCATTCATGCTTTACATTATAATCAAGAATATGTCATACGACAGCAACCCACATTACGGTGAGAGGAAACCTGGCAGAGCCTCGTGGAAAACCCATGGCCATCAGATGGTTGCAGCCAGACCTTCCCACTTGCTATTATTAATTTATTAACTAACTGGTGTGCATTAATATAAAGCATCAGTCTGCATTAGTATTCAGTTATAAAATCTAATAAGTCAAAAATAATCATAGCTAGTGATCAAAGTATTAAGTCTCAATGAAGTTTGACTGAGGTTATCAAAATGAACTAACCACACACAAAGAAAGGGATATATGGAAAAAAATATTTACCCATCATCTTGTGAGTTGAAGATGATTCAACAACTGGTGGTGGTGACAAGTGGTTCATGCCCATTGGAAAACTAACTGGAGGCGCCCTCTGGTGATGACTTGGGAAACCATCGATGGCAGAGGGTGCTGAAGTAATAACACCAACCGTAGACCTGATAGCACTATGGTCATTGCTTCTACGCCTTCGTGTTTGCATGAGGTGATTTTCATCAAACTGTCCTTTGGACACTGCATCGATAACCCTCTCAATGTTACTCATTGGAGTGATAGGTGCAGTAGTGATAACCGGAGTATTTGGTGTCATTGGTGTGACTGGTGTGTAGCAAGCACTTTCTCTGGATGTCTGTTTGACCATGGTTGTTGCAAAAGGTGATGAATGCCCAGTGTCTGTTTCTTGTTTCAGTTGCAGGTCACCTTGATTGTTTTCCGTCTCGGAAGATGTTTTCACACCGGACTCATCTATGATAAGGCTGCCTTCCTCTGGATCAGATTTCTGACTTCCCATCGACAACTGCAGCTCATCAGTTTCTGCATTGACATCAGAATGGGGTGGTGACGCATGTTTGGAAAATTCCGTTGACTGCTGTACCTCAGTAGCCGGCAAAAACAAACTATCAGGTGTCACAGATTGATCCTCAGCTTCTCTACATCCAGTGGAATCTGACTTTTTCTTTCTCGCATTGCGCTTCTTCCTTGGTGTTCGTGGCTCACGAGGTGGCTCTTGTTCAGTTTTAACAACTGCTTCGTGATCCTCCACATGTTTGTTTTCTTGGTCAGGCTCTTGAGTGAAGAGCTGTTGTGCTACGCTTTTAATGGCTGCTGACCTTGTGTTCAGGTCAACCTGCTGTTTATCTTGCTCTTGCTTCAGTTCTTCTCTGGCCTTCAGTTCAGCAATAAGATGATGAACATCCAGATTAGCGTCTTTGGATGTCTTACTGACTTCATCGACTTTCAAAGACTTGCCATGCATTGGGAGTTTTTCTGGTAGCTTTTCCAGTTTAACAACGGGTGATGGGAAATCCTTTGCTTTCGGTGTGACACAGGACTTGGCTGAGGTAGATGGCTTCGGTGAGGTTGTCACTTTGGGGGACGAGAAAGGTTTTGGGGAGCTTGTCTGACGCGTTGCTCTTGGCGACCTGGGGGAAGTTGATCTGGTGGCAAGACCTAGGCCACCAGTAGCCATATCTTTGTAGGAAGGTGGGGGTCTACGCCTACGTCGTGGTCTATTATTAACTGTGTCCTCCGACTCGGATTTACTGTCTTCCTTCTGCGGGGTGAAAGGATCAGACTGAATATCTGGGCTCACATCCTCATCCTCTTTTTCTCCTTTTTGCGGGGTTTCAAACAGGCTATTTTCCACCACCTCTGGCTTTGCAATTGTGACAGGTTTCTCATCTTCCAAGATATTATCACTGTCTTTATCATCAAACTGGAATACTGAATAGCGTTTGTCGTCTTTGATATCTGCTCCTTTCTGTTGTTGGCCTCCTTTTCCCCTTCGCAGTAAAGACTTTGGAGGATTTCCAGATTTCTCACATTTCTGTTCATCAGAGACTTCACTCTTTACTGCACTGGGTACATGATTTTGCTCACCTTCAATTTCAGGCGTAAGTTCAACAGACTCTTGTTTCGTAACAACTTCACTATCAGTACCTGTTGGATTGAAAGCTATTTCTGACTGCAACTGGTTATCCATATGGACATCCAATGGAGCAGGTGTCGGGGCTGTCACATCATCTTTAGAACCACGGGAGCGTCTGCTTTTACTTTTGCGTGGCTGTTCTTTCTTAGATGTGGACACTGCCGGTTCAACCTCTGGCTTTGTTTCTGCTTGCAGAGATAAAGAGGGTGTTGTCGGTAGCTGTTGAATTGGTTCTACCCCAAAAATGTCAGGACTTTCTTCCTGCTGATCTGTTCCAGCAAGGCTATCTTCAATCACTTTCACTGCACGTGCAAGTTCGTCTTCTGCCATGGCCATACTTTCATCATCTTTCGGGTCTTCAAATTCATGATTAAATTCTACTCCAGCAGGAAATTCATTCTGATCTTCAGTAGTTTCACTAGCTTCTTTCGCCTCCTCCTTTGTTGCATGCTCCTCTGGCTTTGGAGTCATTTCTTGAAACAAATTATCTGTAGTTTCTGGCATGGATGTACTGCTGATATCTTCCAGGCCGGGATTCTCAACTTCAGCATGCTTTAAGCTATCCTTCCTTTGGCGTTTCCGTTTTGGCTTGGTAGCAGGCTTTTCTTTGATGGTTTCCACAGCTGCTTGCATTTCTTGAAATGCTTTCTGGGCAATCATCTCTCTTTCCAGATTCTTTGTCTCAGTATCCAACAACTGACTAACTGCTTCAGCAGCCTCATTGAATGTTCCTTCATTTGAGGGTGGATCTTGAGCAACATTTTCCTCAGCCTGTGGTACTTCACTAACATGTTCAGTCTCATGAGGTGTTTCCTTGTTCTCTTCCAAATGACCTAGCACTGAGGCAAACACGTCTAGGTACTTGCTTTCTGAATTGTCTGCCTTCTCTTCTTCCAACTTCACAGCATCAGGTATAACATCAACCTTCTTGCTTTCACCGTGGCTAACCTTGTCTTTGTTGACTTTAGGTCTCTTCTTCTTGGCTTTCTTCGTTGGCTCAGCAACATGGTCATCTTGTAGCTTCAAATCTGTATTTGCTGGTTCTGCATGTTGATCAGTCAAGGGCTCATCCTTCGGTGGCAATACTGCAACAGACACTTCAGACTGTGTGGTCTCGCCCACATGAGTTGAAGCACTTTCCAAAGCTGTTGGCGGCTCAACAACGTCCTTAAGAATTTCAGGTTCTCGAGATGGAACAGATGGCATCTCTTTCACTGCATCTGTTGCCTTACTTTCTCTTGTGAAAAAACCTTCATGCTCATCCAAAACAATATTGTCATCCGTTGATCCAACTCCATGCAATGGAAACTCATTTTCAAGTACATGGTTTTCCACAACATGACCATCAACCCTGGCCAAATCTCGAGGTGGGGACAGATCTTTTTTCTTCCTCTCTTTCCTTTCTTTCTTTCGTTTGGACTTGGATTTCCTGTCATTTTTGGGTATGTTTGGTTCTGACTTGACCTTATGCAAGATGGGAGGAAACAGGCGTTGCTCCTCCACTGGAAACTTTTCAATAAATCTGGGGGCAGGCTCCAACTCTTTAGGTTTGCTTTTCTTTGCTTTTGTCTTAGTAACCTTGATCTCATCTTGAGGTTCTTCATCTTCTGAAGAATGCAGATGCAGGGCCTTATGCTTCTGTCGTGGGACAAACCTTCCTTCATTTAGGCAATCATCAGAGTCACTGTCATTAAAAGTGAACACAGCTTCGGCTGCCTTTTGTGCACTTGTTTTTCCTTGACTAACCACATTATTTTTCTTGTGTTTTGTGTCAGGTGTCTTTCTGCTCTTCTGAGGCACAGTAGATTCTTTCAGAATTGCTTCTTCTTGATCCCCAAAGAGAGAAATTGGAAAGTTCTTCACATCATCATCTCCAGTTTCTAACTTAGATTCATCGACATTCAAGCTTGGTTTCACATCACCCACTTCATGGCATGGGCTCTGGAAGATAGGCTGGTGCTTTTGCTTAGAGTCAGTGTCATGCTCTTCAGGTTCAGTTTCATTCATGTCTATATCACTTGCACCCTTCTCACTCTTTGGAGGTGCTTTCAAATCTCCGGCACCTTCATCTGAGCTAAACAACAGCGATTTTTCTTCAGAAGTTGAAGCTCTGTGCTGCTTGTCACGCTTTTCTTTGTTATCAGATTCGGTGTCTTCAGTTCCACCTGGGAGAGTGTCCAGTGTTTTGCAGTGACCGGAAGAATCTGCACTAACATCACCTACATTCGCTGTTGATTCTGCTTCATGCAGGGTGTCATCAGGCTCAGAGAAAACAGATGGCTTATCTACTACTGATTTCTCCTTCTTTTTTTTCTTATCTTTAACAAGTTTCTTCTTCTCTTTCGATTTTTCTTTGACTTCGCTCTTACTTTCAGTGCTCTTAGGTCTTTTCTCTTTTTTCTTCTTTTGCTTTTTGGGCTTTTCTTCAACATCAGATTTACTGCCCTCACTGTCTGCCTTATATGGAGCTGATGTGTCCTCCATGATAGTAGGCTTTGGTAATGGCTGGTGTGGCTTGACATCTTCAGTAACTTTTGGTGGACTAGTCGGTGTCTTGGTATCAGAGGCTGTCACATCTGGGCCCTCAGAAGGTGAAACAAGTTCCTTCTGCTTGACGACAGCAGTATCTGATGATTTCTTCTTGGGCCGTTTTGTTTGTGGTGGCTTCTTCACCTTTTCAGGCTGCACTGGTACATCTTCATCATCGTCATCATCTGAGTATGGTGAGAACACATCTGATTTGAGAAAGTCTCCTTTTGCCGCCTGCTTGCTATGGATTTGTTTCGTCTTCTGTTTGGTGGTTGTCTTTCTCTCCTCATCTTCACTATGTAATACCTTGTGAGAAAATGAAGAATTGTCTTCTTCTTCTGATGAAGAACTCATTATCAAAGCAAATTTCTTTTTCTTTTTCTGACTGCGTTCTGGTTCAGCTCTTTCCCTTTTAGAACTTGCTGTACTCACGGAGGCATTACTTTCCTCATCAGAATTCTGAGCACTGCTGTCCGTTTCTTCACTTTTGGCTAACCTTCCTTTCTTTTGACGACTTTTATGTAGTCGGTTCAGTTGTTGTCGCATTGTTTCCATGTCCTTTTCTTTGTTGTCTGCCTTGCTGGATCTCCTTTTCACTTTATCATACATGGATTCATTTTCATCAAATCCGAATTCCTTGAAAACAGCCATATCCTGTTCTGTCAACCCTGGGGGAGGTTTGCTTCGCTTTTCATCTTTTCTATCATGCTTACTTCCCTTTTTCTCAGAGCTTTCCTTGCTTCTTCCTTTGACATCATTTTTCTTTCCTTTGTCAGATTTAGAAGACTTATGTTTAGTTGACTTAGACTTCTCTTTGTCTTCCTTTTTCTTTGAACTATCATTGTGCTTTGAATTATCACTTTCCCTCGTTTTCTTGGATTTGTCTTTTTCTCTCTGCTCAGTGGATCGAGGTTTCTCATCTTTGTCTCTCTGTTTGTCTTTCTTCTCACTTTTCTTCTCATCATCCTTTGAACCTTTGTCCCTGTCCTTCTCATGGTCCTTTTCACGATCTTTTCTTTCTTTGCTCTTAGATTTATCTTTTTCCTTTTTCTTCTCTTTGTCCTTGTCCTTTTCCTTGTCCTGATTTTTCTTCTTGTCCATTTTCTCAGGTAATTTGCTTTCTGTTGCATCACTTTCAGCACTGGACTCTTTACTGAGATGTTTCATTTTACTGATATCTTTATGTTTCTCTTTTGTGGTAGATTCAAGAGGTTTAGTTGACTTTATCTCACTTTTCTTTGTGCTGGAATGGTGACTGTTTTTCTTCTCATTGTCTCGGCGGATGTCTTTCTCTTCGCCTTCAGTGCTGCTTAGTTTCGCAAGTTTCTTTTCTGGAGACTTGGAAGATTTGCTGGAAAATGACTGCTTGCGCTCTGTTTTACCGGATTCATCAGTCTTAACCTTAATCTTCTTATCATGTTCCTTTTCATCAATCTTGCTAGATGAATCACTTTTGTCTTTGTCTTTTGGTACAGGTGTAGGTTTTTTGTCCACTTCAAACAGTTTGGGGAGAGCAGCTTTTGCTTCTTCAACCCTTGCTGCAGCAGACGCTTTACTGGACAAACCAGACTTCAACTCTGACTTAGCCATTTTTTCCTTTGGTCTAGAGGAATCATGGTCATGTCCAGCTTTTCGTTTCAAGGAGCTGGAGGTAATCCCATCTCGACTGGATTCTTTCTTCAAGTGGGGATGTGTAGACTCTGTTTCTTTCTTTACAGAACTTAAGTGGGTGTTAATGTCCTTTGAGGAAGTGAATGATGACAGTCCCTCTTTCCATGGCATAGCCATGGGAGTCACCGGGCTAGCAGAAGGAGCACTGCTTCCACTTGACGAGGCAGATTCTGTGCGCTTCACGGGTATTGGTCCTGAAGGGAAATTGCTCTGCTGATGGGGAATACCACTGTCTCTCGGCTGGCCTTCCCCACCATGTCGAATTACATCACATGCTTTTTTTAACTGGGAATTCACACCGTGGCTCCAAGATGAGGTAGATGGGTCAGGTGACAGTTTTGCGAGGGGTGAAACTTGGGTAGTATGCAAGGAGGTAGTTACAGTGACGGGAGCCAAAGTCACGCTTGTGCTGCTGTTACAAATCTCCCAGGAGTTAAAGCTTGGAGCTACAGCAGGCTTTTGTCCAGGTATGTGGCAGTGGGAAGATCCAGACGCCAAGGAGCCTAGCATTGTTGGCATCTCCTTCACCGCCGCTTTTGTTCTGTGGACAGATTTGATGGGATTGGGGTCAAAATTGACAGTGACATCTTTCGGTTCATACTTTGCATCAATTTGTTCAAGCCGTTTCCGGTCTTGATCAAAGATGCTTGAGCGTGACAAAAGGTTTTTCACCACATCAGAGGGCTCCTTCCGATGAATAGAGGATGGATAGGACACAATGGAAGTGGTGCCATCTGATGACTTCTTTTTGCGTTTGTACTTGTCGTAACTTCTCAACTTCTCATCAATGAGCCTTATCCTCTGCTCAACAGTGAGTCCTGTAGGGGACATGGGTCGATCCTCCCCAATGCCATCAGATATACTATCCTGGTCTGTAGCGGTGGGCTCTCGGTGCGCTTCAATAGAGGGCAGCTCTTTCTCAACTTTCTTGACATCTGCAGATATCGTTCTTGACACTTCACTCAGGTTGGACACATGTGTGCTTGGAGTCTTGGACTCCACTGATAGAGTGAGCGGTCTGTCTGTGGACAAGATAGTTGGTGATAACATGGGCGACTGTGATTTGGTGCTGTTCGGAGAAAAACACGGAGACTGCAACTTGGGGGCCGCAGAAGCAGGATGAAACTGTGGCGATGTAGTTTGGTGAGAGGATGGCAGATGAGAGGGGCTTAATGATTTCAGGGCAAACATGGGCAGTGGCAGCAGCACAAGCTCTTCCTTGTGATGCTGTTGTCGAGGATCACAGAGATTTTCAGCACTAGGGTCTCCCGTGGTGGGTATTACCACTGGTTCAGAAGAATCAGACATTTTCATGGCATCTACTTCCCTTGAGACATCACAATGCCTGCTAGAGAGACTAGATATGGACAACTGTTGCTCTAAAGTCTTTTTGTCCTTTGACACTTTTGTGTCAATACAAGAGTCTTGATCAGAGGGCTTGCCCTCTTTGTTTTCAGTCATTTTTAACTTATCCCCAATATGATCACTTTGATGCACATGTGGCATCTCCACAAAATCACAAACACTGTCCATTTTCTTTGGTTCGTGGACAACAAGTTTCTCAACAGCACCCACATTGTCTCTTTCATCACCGCTGCTTAAAATTTCATCTGACTTCTTCGTTCTGTAGGGCCGTGTTTTAGGTCCACTATCTGCTGCAAGCCCCTCACTCCCCTTTCTCCTTTTCCGACAGAACTCAGACGGAATTTCTGGAGGTGAAGCAGTGTCCATTTCCTCAGCCTCCTCATTTTCTAAATGAGAAGTCACTGGAGCTTCTTTTTTCACTATACATGGTGGTCTATTAACTATGACCCCAGTCGAGGAACCAGGAAATAAAGGGTTTTCCTTTTTCTCCAGCCGCCGTCTTGCCTCCATTTGCTTACGGCAGCTTTGACTGACGTCTATACCTAACACATTCCGAGTTTTCTCCACCTTTATTTTCAGTTCCTCCTTTCCCTTCAACTTGGAAAGGTCCTTCTTTGAGGCCAATTGGTTCATCTAAGCGAGGTCGTTTGGCAACAACACGACGCACATCTTCCTCTGTAGCAGAGGTAGACTCATTATCACTTGTGCTTCCACCGTCCTCTAACTGTTTCAACTTTTCTAGTAGCAGCCATTTTTCTCGATGTAACTTCGACAGTTCATTTTCACCATGTTCAGAGTCTCCTCGACTGCTAGAACTCGAACTGGAAACCTGTCCAGTCTTAGCAGCATCCTTTTCTTTGGATGCCTGCTTGACTTCCTTTTTAACCAAGGAACTGTCTTTAGAAGTCACCATCCAGTTGGCTTTGTCTTTTCTAACATCACTTTCTACCACAGGTTTAGGTGTTTCCCCTGGCCTGCCAAGGACACCCAAAACCCGGGGCATTGTCCGTTCATGCTTCCCAGCAGAGCAGGGACCACTTGTAGCTAAGGATTCAGCTTCCTCATGACTCCTTTTCCGGGCTATTACCCTCGCCTCTACACTTTCAAACTTCCCAATGTCAAATTGGTCCGGGATGCTTCTCATCTTCTTAGGTAACATAACAATCTCTGACGAGAGTCTCTGCTTCCCAGGTAATGACCGCAGTGACTCTTTGTCAGATTCATCCCGAACCACAGAATCCGAGGGGACTTCTCCAGCCCTGTTGAATTTTCGCCTCTGTTCCTGAAGCTCTCTGAAGTCCATCACACTGTCTTGACATGCACTATAAATAGGGGGCTCTTCCTGCGTTGGGGTTGGCGGAGTCCGTGCCCGGGGTAAAATATTTTCCTTCTGCAAGTCTCTGATGGGTGGTGGACTCAGACTCTCACTGTGTCTTGGCACAGGTGTACGACTACCACTGTACTGTCCACTACTGTCATTATCAGCACTATGGTCCCTGGAGCCTTCTTTTCTACGCTCTCTATCAGGAAGTCTTTCCCTGGAATGAAGCTTCTCATCAAAAAAGCGAGACCTGAAGTCAAATCGCTCATCAAAAGCGTCTCTTTGACTGACTGGGCTTTCACTGCCCCTATAATTGTCTGAATAACTGTCCTTGAAACGTTCATCGAACGGCTCATCCAAACTTTCTCGTCGTCTCTGACCTTCAAAGAAGGAACTGGGACTGCCGTCTCCACGACGTCGTGTAGCACTGGAACCTCTTTCACGTGCACGCTGACTGACACCGTATTCTCTTAGTTCCCGTTCGTACGAGTCATCGGCGAATGAACCACTTCCCTGGCTAAAATCATCCTCTGTATGGCGGCTGTAAGAAAAAACAAAACATTCATGAAGGGTATAATCATGTAAGAATATTTTTAAATGGAACAGAAACACTACCCTTCTTTCACCTAAGAGATTTCCTATGACAGAGGCTGTTACTGATATTTTTCTTCACCAAACATATTCATAACTTTCTGCATATTATTGCTATTCTCACTTCATAATTTCTGTATGCAATTAATTTCTTAACACCACCTGTATTATTTATTCATTTCTGAGTATGATTAGAAAGTTTCATTTAACGGATATCAAATGGGTTTCAGGGTGGATCATATTTACATCACCCAAAAGAAACCGCCACACCTTTATTGGTGTGTACTGGACAGTACTGGATTCAATCTAACATGTAACCACATCACCCATTGGTCACTGGCCTCTTATCATGAAAGTCAATAGTTATTGACAACACATACCTAGATCTCCTTTCCCTGAATTCCTCAGTTTGGGAGAACTGGGTTCCCTCCGAGAAAAAGCCCTTTCCTGCTCGGCCACGACCTCTGAAGTTTCCCCTGTTAGCTGCCCCACGTGGTCTGAATGAGCGTCGTGCTCTAGAGTTACCAGTTGTCGCATCAAAAGCGGGGAAAGATCGGCCTTCAAATGTTCTGAAATCAAATATACAGAGTTTGGATAAACGGATCACTGATCTGGGATGATTAACTCTTTATGAACTAGTTCGAAGTTAGACATTTTTCTTAATAATGTGACCACTGTGATTATCTATCACATAATACTATACAGAATTTGCCAGGTATGCTCACACTAGCCTTTTGTTTCCCACTACATGTTTTTTGTAATTTCATTTCAACTTCCTGAGCACCCGTAAAACTTACCCTGTTGTCTCCTCCCTGAAAGGTTCATTGTAAAATTCAAAGCCTTGTTGTTGTTGTTGTTTGTACAATCGCCCCCCTCTCTCATCTGGCCGTTCTCCAGGTCGCAGCTGACCGCTTCGTTCCATCTTCTCGAAAAACTTGGTCTGACAGTCACGGCTCGCAAAGTCAATCTGTCAATGAAAAATGTGGGACGCCCACATTAACAATCGTTCGTGTTGAAGGTAAATGTAAATGAGAGCAGCGGACGACAGATGAAAAATGCCCGGTTTCAACAAAAGTATATACCTTTCTAGTTAAAATAGCACAACACGAAGAAAGTTTTCAATCACCCTCCTCCAACATATTTTAATTTTTCCTTCCTCCACCCATGAGCATGAAGTCACCACTAAATCCACAGTAACCATTAATTATTCTATTAATGTGATGAATATTTTACCTGAATTTTGTTGTTGAAGAAAACTCTATTCCGCATCTCATTTACAGCCACTTGTGCCGTTTCCATAGCATCAAAGTAGACCAAGCCCTTGTGTCGTGCTTTGTCGATCACAGAGTGGCTTATCCCACCAAATCGCGCAAACTGCCGACACAGGAACCGTTCTGTGCAAGGCTCCGATAATCCGTCCAGCCAAACACAGTTTGTGGGCATACTTTTCCCAAAGCCAAGCTGTAAAGAAACAAGCAAATTCAATGAATTTATACTCAAAGCCATTGAATAATGTAAGCCTGGAAAACTTCTACATGGATCATGCTCATTTTCAAACTGCACAAAATCGAAGGTCACACAATATTTTATCAAAATTGAACAAAATTTGAAGAGGATTTTTTACAAGATAATCCACACTAGCAGACGGACGAATGCACCAAATGCCCAAATTCATTTCATCTTTTTTTGCAAAGCGTGGGATATTTAAGTGATCAATGCTGATAATGTTGGATTCAGAAATGGATGCACAAATGAGGCCAGTTCTCCAATAATTTAGCCAAAATACCATACCTTTATTTTGTTGGCCCCAAGATGTTCTCCATCCATAGTCCTTAGGGCTTTCACAACACTTGTGATATCTGCATACTGGACAAAGGCGTAGGCCGAAATCGCCCCCTGTCTTTTGACATCAATATCCTGCAAAAGGCAAAGCTACTTTAAGGTTTCGAAAATTAAAAAAATAAAAATAAAATGTCATTAGCCAATTTTTTTTTTTAAAGAAAAAGAATTACTTTGAAATATCATTTAAAATTCGTATCTAATCATTTAACAGTTATGTTTCATGAATCCTTTAACTAATTTGTATTCCTTTGCTGAAACCTTGATCCTCTTCCTAAGATACCTGGACCCCGTTAATTACCACTGGGGGGATACTCACAATGATTTCTCCCAGCTTCTTGAACCTATCTCTTAGCTCTTGCGTTGTAATATCCTTCTCGAGATTGCCCACAAAAAGTGTCCGTGTTGCCTTGGGATGGTACTCGTCCAACTCAACTTCAGGAGGACGGAACTCATTATCTTCACCTTCTAGAACGGGTTTAGGAAATAAAAAAACTTTAAAGCAACACTCGATTTATCAGGAGATGTTGGGGTATACAAATAACTTTAACAATCCTAATATTTTTTTATTTGGTTCAATGCTGCTCTAGGCTTCGAAAAGTTCTTAACCAAGTTTTAGTTTTAACATTTTACAGTTTCAAATATTATTATACAGGCATTCAGATTTTTAACAATATCTCAATTTTACATAAATTCATAATATGGACTGAAAATAGAAAAATGAGTTTTACCTAGTCCTTCATGAGGGGTGACTTGAATTTTCGTCCCAAAAAAGAGCTTGTCGTGGGATGCTTCCAATGCTTTGCATGCATCTTCATATCTGACAATTCATAAAAAATTTATATAATTTATATTGATAAACGAAAGCAGGAATACATTTCCTCATCAGATTTATTACAGACTATGCAAATCAACCAAATGTATACTTCATTAGCAAAAACAAGTAAACTGTACACCTTTCTTCATTTTAAATATCAGTGTTCCCTTGTTCCCCGGTCGAAGGTTAAGCTGATCGGAATGACAATAGTGACACATATTTTAAGCGTTGTAGTTACAATAAACTTTGTGTAGTCGCTTTGCTAAATGATTCCCAAATATTTAACAAGAACTGCATTTCTAAATCTCCTTTTCAAATATGTAAATGATTATGAACTCAGAAAATCATGAGACAAGAGTCAGGAGTAAATGACTCCCCTATCTTCGTGACTTACTTTCTAAAGCTGACAACTGCAGAACGATCTTCTCCTTGGCCGACAATCTGAATGCCTGTTACCTTCCCATGCTTCTTGTACTCGTGAAAAAGACCATCTCGTAAACTTGTGTCTGTGAAAAACAAAGAAAGATCGTGCTTTAATTTTCTTGACAGCCTGAATAACCCTGTAAATAAAAACATACCGAAGTGCCTTAAAAACAAATTACAGGGCGACAACACAACATTGCTACTAAGCAAAAGAATTAAAATTTACTTAGGCATGTCAACAATTTTTGTTTAAAACAAGCATGTCGACAATTTTTTTTTAAAAACAAGCCTCTCATTTAATGTTAAGAAATCAGGAAACTGACTTAAGAATGAGAGTCTGCGACAACTGAGACAAGGAACAAATCTCCCTTTTGATATCTTAACGCCATAAGCAAAATGCCTTGACTCACCACTGGAGCGTAGGGGTAATCTTCGGATGCAGATCCCCAGAGAGCGTTTCTCAGAGCCTGATAGTTGCGTGTCACTTGAGGCGCAGGTCTTGTCTACCCCACCATCGACACTCTCCGAACGGTCAGATCTCACCTGAACCTTGGATGGAGGATTCGATTGCGGCACACGCGGGCTGCTATGACTACTGCTGCTGCAACAACGACAACGCCATGTCAGACAAAAGTTTCCACAGCTATAACAAATCACAGAGAATTTATGAAATATGAGAAAGTTAAACTGACGCCGATCTGGAATCACTACAAGTCACTAACGAATGGGTACCTTTTCCCAGTACAATTGCACCTTGAATTAACAACAGTGTCTGTTTCTGCAATACACAAGTAAAATGCTGCCAGTTTTTTTGCAAAAGGTTTGAGGTTTGCTTCGAATATGGGATGACATTCTACCAGAAAATGGTAAGTTTCAGCACCAAAAATAATATTTTGGGACATTTTATTTGCCTCTAAAAATGCACTTTTGAGGGCGAGATTTTAGATCATCCAGGGTGTTTATTAAATTTTTTTTCAAATTTTTGCCTAACTTCATTTCACCTGCGCTCCAAGCCCTACCTTCTTGATCGTGATCGGGAACCACTTGAGTTGGATGAAGAACCGCTGTAACTAGAACTGGAGCTGGATCGAGAATGGCTGCCACTGGGTGACCTTGACACTGACCCTTTCTGTTTGCTGCCCTTTTTGGAGTGTGCTGAGGAATGGCCAGGGGACATTTGTAATCGTAGGCGATCAAACTGCTTCCCAGGGAATGCCTCGGCCTGTGCATTGTGGGTATCGTAGACGCCATGGCGCTGACCTAAACGCTGCTGTGCAGGACCCCTGAAAAAAGAAAGCAACAACTGCATGAGTTTACATGCAAAAAAAAAACAATCAATAAATCACGAGATATCTTTTGTGACCAACAATCGTCAAAATGTCACCAGTATTTTCCAGTAAATGTCAAAAATAAAGGTATAGCCTTGTACAAAGTTAAACAATCAATATTCATATGTATTCATATTATTTATTTATTTATTTGATAGGTGTCTTATGGCGTGCTCTAGAATCGTTTCACCTATACAATGGCGGCCGAGTTTCTGAGTGGAGGAAATTACCTGTCAAATTGTTTAGGGTAATTATTGCCCTTAGCGGGAGGGTATGTGCGCTCTCGTGTGCGTCCCCTGGCCCTGGTACTGCGGGCTTTCCTCGTAGTTCGTGGAGTTTGGGAAGCGGTTATCATATGGTGGAATTCCCTCCCTCTGAGGGCCGTAATGGTAGTCAGGTCTGTCAGTCTCCTCAGCTCTGCAAAAACATCAAGCCAAGCGAAGTCAGAATCAGTCTCTCATTCCGTAACTTCAAACAACACACATTGATGAAACAACAAAACAACTGTTCTGACAAAACAAAACATTATCATCTGGCAACTGTCATTCAAAACAAAGTTCACAAATTATGTGCATCAATACAAAAAACATGTTAGATAGGCCCGAATTTATAAGATGTGTATTTGGCCTTCTGAAAAGAGTGTCTTGTCTCTACTCATTTCATACCCACTACCTGTAATCCATTAACATAAGGCCATTCCTCCCAAAAAATGTTCGATTCAAGTGAGCTGACAATTAGGGTAGGTTGGCTCTGATTTTTTTCTTCTTTCAGTTCTTTCAATAACATTTTGCATTTTTCAAAGGCAAATTACACTGGAAGTGAGAAAAAAAAAAGATTTTCTGGAGAAAGGCTCAATTAAAACATTCATGTTGGGGGGGGAGGGGGAGGGGGAGGGTTATGTGAAAGAAACATATTTTCAAGGACAGCCTAACATTAATTTCATGGCCACCTGGTCAATGGAGTTATTACAACAAAGACGGGTATCCTCATATAATTATCACCCAAGGCAAATTAGCTCCGTATTAAGATAGAGAACACACAAGGTAACGCTGTAAACATATGTGGCCTACATGTATATAAGCCCCAATCTTTGGGTATGAAAGCAAACGAAGCATCACCTGTCTTGGTAAGCTAAATGATCACAGAGCAGTTTAAATCTATGAATATCTCACATAACAGAATTAAATACACAGCCAATTATAATTTCACTTATTTAATATATGTACATGTAGTTCAGTATACACATACATTTGCTTATGTAAAAAAAAGTGTAACTAGATACATATTTATACACAGAATTTTATCAAATTTTTACAAACATTTTAAAGCCTCAAGTCACTCTTTAAAGTCTAAGTCACTCTGCTTTTCCAGTGGTCGGTTGATCATAAAAAATACAGATGGGGGGGAAAAAAAAAGAGATACAGAATGATTCAAATTCTCGTTCTGGTCACTAATCACAACACACACTGAACAGATCGGGCCGTTTAAAATGGTTAATACAGAACAGATTATTCAGACAAACCGTACGTCCAAGTATTTACATGCTATCTACATCAGAAATATCCATCCTCTGCATCTACTCACTGCATACACTTGTATTAATATAATGTACACTGTACATTCACATAACAGTTGTGATTACATATTTCATATCACGTACATATTTCAGTTAAGAGTATGCATACTTTATGCTAAAAATTTTGAACAACGGAAACCAGCTATTTAACCATCTGGACTCATCTTCATTAATTGCGAGGTGTGGATTCTATTTCCTCGTTAGCGGTAGTCCACACACACACACACACACCTGGGGACGTGACATGATGAACAGTTGCTCTAATTAGAAAGCATAAGTACCAGTCACATAAAACACACTCAACCATAATACCTGTCGCGTTGTATCCATCAAACATACGATTTATGACTATCCCACATATATTTGGACAATGATTCTGGGTTATTTTGAGACGGTTCCCTTGACTCCACCACTGCACTCTATCTCGCTTTGCAGCTTTAATGCCGTTAACAATCAATATATGTGTGCAAGTTGTATACACTCGAGGAAGACTGAAGAGTATATCACAGCTTCCCTGATACATTATGGAAAGAGATGCCTCAACAGTACTTTATGATACTCCTTTGATGTGACAATGGAGAAGGTATCCAAAATACAACTATTTCCCACTGGACAATCAAATGAACAGCAACCATAAATAATGTGATAAATAAATTACACAAAGATAAAGGCTAAATGTGGCTAGGGTTTTACTGAAGTAACACAGCCTTATAATCATGACAAACTTATACGATGACGGCCAGCATTATGGTGGGTGGAAACCAGGTAGAGCCCAGGGGGAAACCCATGACCATCCGCAGGTTGCTGGTAATATTGAGGAAATAATTACGCATGTTCACCTAGGACTGTTATTATTAACAGACAAAAGTGCATGTAGGAGAGGCATTTTAAGACTTTCCATTTTACTAAAGCAAAAATTCCAACTCAAATTATGTGAAATTCTGTACAGGTTGATAAAGCTTAAACATGTGAGCTATTTAGCTCGACGGCATTATGAAAACATGAATAGCAAACACATACTGGTCTTCAAGCTTCCATCGAACGCTAAAATTTTCGAATCTTGGCTTGCTGAATATTATAATGTATCAGAAAAATAAATCATATCATTGGCATATCCTTTAACTGTTGCATATTTTCATTTCTCAAGAGAAATCCTGATGAAGTTTTTCATCAAAGAGGACATTTTGGCTCACATCAAACTACAGATAAGACATCTCCTTTAAAGTGCATTTATTTAGTTATTTATTAATTTATCTGAAACAAGTTTGTATCTGGTCATGCAGTAAATCGAGATAAGCATAGATATACATATACCGTGTAAACATCCAGGCTTAAAGATGCAGCTGAACCATGAAAATCTCATCTGAGCTTACAAATGCCTTGAAATAAAAACACAAATCCCATTTGACATAAACCTCATCTCATTATTCTGACACTTGAACATAATTACCTCCATCCTGTTTCAATTTCTGGACGCTGGCACTAAATACATTTTAAAAGGGTACATACATTGTACACACACATTATTTTTGATTCTTTTAATGCAGGTAATATTTCAACTGAAACAGGAGACTAGACCTCAACACACCTCCGTTGAGGCAAAGTGAATGACAGATAAGAGGGGAGTTTCAAACTGGAACTCTTTTATCGCTAAAGGTAAAAAAGTCCAACAATATCACTGACCTGTCAAAAATGTTAGGCACCTATTTCTGATCAAATTTACTATAACATGGGCCTCTGAAAAAAGTTTCACAAAAAAGTAATTCAACAATGGAGAAAACTGAGGAGCTGAGCATTTCTGAACTTCAGAAATTCCTAAAAGAAATAGGCATCATTTGTGCCTCAACAGGGTGAGAGAGGTGATTGGAAAATTAATGTCAACAAAGGTTACCTAACATTTTTCACAAGTCACATGATACCATAGGACTGTTTTTACCTTCAATTAGAAAAGAGTTTCCCCTCGAAACTCCCTAATTCTATTGGCTCTATGTTTATAATTAAAATACTCAGGATAGTCCTATTTCAAACTCTTACATGAGGCTATTCTTCAAATATACTGCTTAACAGCCAGTACACAGGTACATGTAGGCCAATCACAACAAGGGACATGGGTGTAATTTTAGAGGAATGTGACTCAGTTTCGATAGTCTTCTGCTCCAATGGTAAAGACAAGTGGGCCCATTAACCTAGTCGTAACACTAAACCTTTCAGGAGGATAGACAGACAGACAACAGCATACCATGATACAGCAAAATGAAAACCGGTTGAAGTGCAAATGCCTTATAGATTCTTAAAATATCTGGTGCTGTGAGTGTTGAAATTTTAGTGTCTAATTTTAGTATTTTCAGCCCTTGCTGTTTGCATAGAAACTTTTCCCTCACTTTTCCAGACACCACACCAAAATAACAGCGACCTTGGGTGTGTTCTTCTCCAGAAGTCAGAGGGCAAAAAAAGGTGGATGCCAGAGCATCACAACGCTTTGCTTATCTGCTCTGTGTAGACAGGTTGTATAATTGTGCCCTTGGCAGTAAAAAGGGTTCAAAGGGTAGGGGTATCACTTTGTGGGTTCAGGTTATCTCCTAGAAGAGCTATACTGAGCCTGGGTCCCCAGGGTCAAGCTGTTAGCCCACTGGGGCCTGGGAACAGCCAGGGATCTGAACGGAGAACACACACCTATTCTTAGTCGCTTTATACTTTACCAGGTTCACACCAATGACAATTCAAAGGCAAATCTAAAGGGATGTGTATAAAGCATTTCTCCAAATAATAAGTGAGACTTATCTGAGTCAGAACTGAACATAGTGGGTAGCTGGAAAAACATACATGGATGTGACGTTTGTCATTATAACATCAAGATGTAGACTTCAAATACAATAATGAAGTACAGTTCATACATTAAAGCATACGATTCGAATATGCCTTAACATTTTAACACGAAGTATCTCTGTTTTCTCACTTAGTTTAATGACCCAAGAAGGGGGATATCCCAAAACTTTTTCACACAGCTAAAATCCTGACAGGTAGCAATCTGGCTTTAATATCCTCTCTACGCATAATGTGTGAAAGGATTTGTATTGTAAGAAATGTGTACTACTCACCATTCAAAGCATAATACCGGTATATTAACTGAAGGATTTTATTTCTCACTTCCTCAAAACAAGAAGGGAAGAAAGAGAGATAAAAACGAAAATACATGCATATCCACCTCAAAATGAGCATTTAAACCAGACCACATGGGAAATCAAAATGTATTTTTGGCACAGAAATCTAATTACCCTCTGCCAGATTATTTTTTCCTCAGCAGCTAGTACACACATATTGTGTAAAGTAAAGGTCAGGTACCTTGCTTAGGGAGTTGTGGCCTGCAGTTGTAATTTGAAGCTGACCCCCTATACACATGTTCAGCTGGTTCACCATTCAGCATGGCAGGGATAAATCAGGGAGGAAGAGGGTACAGAGGGGTGGGTGATCACTTGCCAAATGACTTCTGCATTAGAAACAGGAAGTGGCCAAAACTATAACCTTGAACCACAAATATACAACTCCTGGAAAAACCCTGGTGAACAAGCAGAAATTGAGTAGATGTACACATAGATCAATGTACTTGGGTCTCACACCATACCGTGAGTGAATGAGTGCTTGGGGTTTAACGTGGTGAATTTTTCAGTCACATGACGACCACACACCAAGCGGCGTTACTCAGACATTACACACTTGTCTTCATGATTAATATCACATTAAGAAGCTGTTGTATGGGTGCATATAATGTTTATTTGTTGTTAGTTCAGTGCTGTGGTAGCCACCAGTAAACTACTGTGCTTTTTATCAAGGCTGATTATCCATTATAATGTTGCATATATATATATATATACATACATATATATATATATATATATATATATATATATATTATATATATATATACATATATATGTGTGTGTGTGTGTGTGTACATGTATTTCCATACACGTCTGTCACAGTAAAGTTTATACATAATACATGTATGTATAGGCAAGCAAAATATCCTTAGAAAAGAATATCATCCGTTCATCGACACTCACCATATAAAAATGCTGACCATTTAAATTAAATCAAAGTCTAATTATTATATATTTCCAATAGGCAAAGAATAATCAATATCAGCTGATAACTGATAACTTCAAATTTACAGTTTATGTGTTCACACACATATCAGAACTTAAATCTTTTGCCCACATAGCCCCATAGCACCCCTTGACCAGCCAGGTCAACAGAGCTATAAACTAAAGAGATGTGTATAGAGACAGACAAGGGTATAGAGAAGCACCAGGAAAGTCAGGGGCCAGTCCTGGTCAGGCTTCAAAAAGCTTAGCTGCCACAGCCACTGGCAAGCTGGTCACCCTGACATGTTTGATAGGCCAGCCATGGCAGGCTGTAATAGACAATCTGTCCACCAAACTCTAACCCCCTGGAGAAAAGAGATACATAGTTCTAACAGGGATCAGGTTTCACTGGCCTCTTAGTGTAAACAAAACTTAATACTTCATAACAATAACATGGCTTTGCCCTAATAATGAGGTGAGCCTGTTCACCATGTACTTTAATGTAAAAATGTAAAAATTTAAAACTTCAATATGGTTCATAGTTTACAGCTTAAAAAGTTCAAATTTTGATACATTTATCCTGACATAATTAACACTTTTTTGCCTGGTGTTCCAAAGTTTAACTCCTGGGTTACAAACATAGGCAACTTGAATAATTTTTACAGTTGGACTGTGAACTGGTACCTTGTTCAGGTGTCAGCCACCGTGACTTGTGTCTTTTCCAAACTGAAGAACAGAAATGGTTTTGTTCCGAAAACAGGCATACTATATCCACGACTAAAACCCAGGTCCAAATCCTGGTTCAATTTCTTAAACCATTGTGGGTTTACATTCTGTGCCAAGAAATACATTTCCAGCTTTCTGATAATCTCTGCATAATCAGAGCGAAGCTTCATGTTCACCTTCACAGACCTATAAATTATGGTTTTCGGATCGTTCAAGAAAAAAAAACCATACACATCATAATAGATTTATACTGTGATATAAGTGTCATTCATTATCAGCCCTGACTGCATGCAAACATACCTGGTTTCTTACTGTCAACACTGTTAAAACACAAAAGGCTACATAATGAGCCCAAGCTGTTTCATTGTTGTGATATCTCCTTAATAATGAAACCAAATTACAGCTGTAAACCAGAACTACTTTTTTCTGCAATTTCTGTTAAACAAAAAAAAAGGGGGAGGGGGGGGGGGGGGGGGTAGGGCGGCGTGAAAATTACACAGCAAACCAGCGGCAATGTTTTCAGGAAGCCGATGTATTAGCGTCAACCGCACTTTACCATGGCAACGTTCTGTCTTCACTACACTGGTTTCTATGGTCCAGGAGCTTTTGTGAAACCAGTTCCGAAATCTTACATGTGCGACTTTATGTGTGTCAGTACAACTGGCACTGACATGCTCTATTCTCTTAACACCCGTGGATTTTGATATTGCTTGTGTGGCGTGTGAATTCTCGTGTTCACGGACTGATGACTTTATTATAATATGAAACAACTAATGAAACTAGTACATGTAAACCCGAAATGACAGCTTCTTCCTTATTTATTTCTTCCTCTCCTTTTCCATCGAAAAAAAAAAAAAAATGACTTTTTACATTAGCGTTTCAAGATAACGGTCCCATTAATGCTCACACAATGTACACGGGATTGGAAATATGCCAATTTTTTATGTTCATACATAAATGTAAATATACTTGTACCGTGTGGGTAAGACAAAGTCATTCTAAGAAGATAAAGAAAGGCCGGCACTTACTTGTGAAGACAAAGAACAATGTTAACAATCTCATGAATATTTAGCAGCAGCCCAATAATGTAAACAATATGAATATTCATCATGTCAATCCATATGTATTTGGACATGTACCATTTCTGGCGCGTACTGTATGGGCAGTTCTCATGGTTTATTCACTCTTACTTCACGAACACCGGACATGTCTCAAGGAAACACACTTATTTACGACAAGGACAGTGTCTCATGGTTATTGATGGATGCTTGAATCAGTTTAGCCTTTAGACTGTGTGAGATACAGTGTGGGCATATGTGTGGGTTGTGGCAAGCCATGGTCGATCACAAAGACTGATCCCATGTTCAAAAGTCTGCCCCTTTAAAAGTATAGTTATATGCATATTTATTTAAAAATATGAAACAAAAATTTCACTCATGCAGTATTTATGTCCTCAAAACACTGTAATATGTTCTTGTGAAAACAATTTAAAAACAATTTAGGTGTCCTTGAAAAAAGCTGGACCTTACTCAAAACTACACTGTGTTTATAATGCCACCTCACTGAAGTCTACAGACATGACACCCCACCCTGAGTAACTGTACAGGGACACTAGATGTGACACTAGACATAACACTTCACCAAGTCATGGTAGTTAAACATCAGCCTGACCACTAGTTCGCCTACCCTATTTTGCCCAAATAAACATTTTGCTTTGCTACACGGAAACAGTTTAAACAAGTGTACAGTCATGAGATTTCAACTGGAGAGGTAAAAATTGATCATTTTCCAACTCAGCACAGCAAAACCACAATTATCTGGGTCTTATTTGTTTCAGCAGAGCTGTTCATTGCACCTAATGTGAGCTGTCCGCCATAAGACTGCTATTATGGATTGGTTACATCACTCCACCTGCCTTGGAATGACAGCCCAATCCACAGGGTCTTTATTTGCAACATCTGCTAATCAGGAACCAGATGCCACAGATGCTTATGGGTGGGGGGTGTGGGAGATGAGAAATGGCATCGTTAGGAGGTGTTCTGCTTCACTGCTGGGGGATCAAGGGAATGATGTGAAGTATGATAAATTATAATAATGCTAACATTGCAATATATATTGATTGAACAAGAGTGATAAGATTAAAAGTTGGAAAAGGACTATGCAAGTACAAGTGTTCCAAATGTACTCAGCTTTGACAATTTCACAGAGCAAAATCCGGGGTTGGGGGGGAGGGTGGTGGGGGGTCCAATAATGAGGGATATCTCGATCAGTGTATTCACTATGTAACATGTACTCAATGATAATGTAAGCCAATCCATTTATAAACCATTACTTTGCCCTTCATTTGTGTTTCCCATACAATTCCTTTCAGTACGCATACTGATTTTCGATTCTCATTTATAAAAGACCTTGAATTGCGCATGTTTTATTTACTGAGAATGCTTCTTTATCATCTCCAGTAACAGAGCCCTGTCGGCCAGCCAGCCAGGCCAATGGTTCCGCTACATGTAAACCAAATGCCTGATTTTCCACACAAACCACTGCCAACTCTGAATTGCCCAAGGTTTGGCTTTGTGCTTCATTATCTATGTGCCAGATATCGTTTCCATGGCAACCAATTTATCTGAGGGAGAAAGTAAAGAGCTGAGTAAATCAGATATCTGAGGCTGGCAGACAGCTTGCTCTGGGCTGCACCTGTATCAAGTGGGTAATCTGTTGGGGGGATGGAAGGGTGTCTGTGAAGCTAAGAGTGGGGTGAAAAGGTAAGGGCCAGATAGAGTGAGGAGTTAAAACAGACTACCCAGATTCCAAACAAAGTCCCTAGAGAAAGATGTATAATGGCTTTGGCAATAAAAAATGCATGAGAAGTTGGGTTTGATCGGTCTGTACACGACACCGAAAACCATTGTAATTTGGCAGCTTCAGAGCCATGATATTCCTGAATTCACGGGAAAATCTTCAGAGGATAAATCAGAAAAGACTAATAAAACTTCTCGAAAAATGATAACTGGTGAATTTCAGCATCCACAATTACTGTCCTTAATACAAGCTTAGAGAGTGGTCAAAATTTCATGTCTCGTAACTTCTGCCCCACCAACATACATGGATCTTTCAACACAAGCTAAGAGAATCGCTCATTAAGCCAAGTTTGGTAATCAAAGAAAACAAAATGCTAAAAGAAAAAAATAACAAATACAAGTATCATTTATTTGATTAGTTTTGAATGCTGTACTCCGGACTATTTCAACCACATATAAATGATGGTGGTCATATCTATAAGAAAAACAAACTGGAATTCAAGTCCTCAGTAAACAGTCCCATTTCACAATAAAATCATCTCACCTTATTACCCAGGACAAGTATACATTATATATATATATATCTATATTTAATATCAACAGCAAATGATAAAAAGGAAAACACCAAACTAGTGTCAGTCTAACCCTTCAAAAACAGTAGCTTAGAGGCAAGAAATCTAGCCACGATCACTTACAAGCCAACACCTACACAGACTCAGATTAGACACTGGTGCGGCTTCCTCAAGGCTAATCCTGATGAAGGTTACTATGGAAACCAATGTATGTAAAACTGTTGAGAAGGCAGACCAGAGAACTTGATATAGCCAGTCCCATAAATCTGAGGAAATGCACCTAAATAAGAATGAAACCAACATTCATCAACTGAGCCTGTCCACCCAAACCCTGCCTTGGGCAGTGTGTGATTTAAGTTTGTTTATTAGTCTACTGGGTAGCCATCATGAACTTTAAACTGAGTAAAAGCCAGAAAAAAAAAAAGGAAAACAAAAGAAAATTCATGTGAGAAGACATCATCTACCAAAACTTTCATGGTGTTTTCGAACGAAATTCTGCAGCAACACTACATCACTTTGACATTACAACAAAATAGCCTAGAAAATAATCGTGCCTTATTCTGGAATTTCCCACTGGAACCCCAGACAGTACATACAGTTTTACTTTCAGATCCATTATTACATTATTACAAAAAAAAAATATTTTAACAATGCCTGAATAAAATTTATGCTTATAAGCTTAAATACTGGTAAGTGTACTGTTCACCAATCTAAACCACAAGTATACTGTGACTGTCATGTAAATACATGCTTGAAAGCTTAGGGAAAAATAATCACACACGGAGAACTCATCTGTAATGTTCATGAAAGTCAGAGCCCATCCTGAATGAGAATCTAAAGTTCTGAGAAGTGCGTCCATGTAGAAAACCCAACACCAGCACAACGTATTATGTGGGACAAGTCTCCCCAACCCCCTTTCAACCCATGCCTCACTATCCCAAATCACCCTTCACAAACGCCCATAAGAACAAGTCCAGTTCAGGGTTAAGTTTTCTTTCAAAGGTGTGCTGAAAATGGGCAATTCCTGGCTAACAAAGGCCGTCAGCCAACATGAAGGTAAGAAAAGAGAGCAACCCTTTGTGCAAGAGGTAAACCCCAGCCATTGGGCAAGTCAAACAGCCTAACATAAATAATAGATGACCTCTTTAGATCAATGCCCTCAGCCTGGTGTACTGATCCCTTCACACCACCCCCACCCCAAATCCTGCTCCCTTTCTCATCTGACAGATCCATTAGACAAATTGGCTTTAATTAGCTAGAAGTATCAGCCCTATGAAAGCTGGCAGTACAGAAGTTAAACTGAGATGCATGGCGGTGGCACCAGGCTAGTCCAAACTTCACACAACTATCCAGCAAGGATGGAGTTCTGCAAGGGGTCACCATAGGCTGTTCTCATTTATTGTTTAATTTCTTTATTTATTTATTTGACTGTCTTTTTTTACTTGACCGTACCCGGTGTAACATAAAGATAACTGCCACTTGTAATCAATACCAAAAAAGACTTTCAATATATTATTATTTATTTCACTGATCTTGAAATAAGCGATACATGTAACTGAAGATTTTGATCTCCTTTCTTTGCCATTCATTCGAATGCAAGCAAAGTCATTTACATGCAAACAGCATTTGTCTCACATCACAAAACTGCGTCAACTTTTTCTTCGCCTTACTAACACCAAGTATAAAATCTTTCAAAAGCTTTGCCATAAACGTCAACAATGTTCTACTGCTGAGCTCTCATATCAAGTCACCAACACATCACCGACTACAGTACATGCAACAGATATCACCCATGCATGTCGACAGCCGAACTGTACAACATAATGTAATGAACCTAGTTTCTTCCAGCAATAACACAGTACAATATGAATGCGTTTTTTTAGCTATAGACAACCATTAACCTGAGGGCAATCAACATCCTGCTGAAAGATAATTTGTGGCACACAAACCTCAACCGTGAAAAAAAACTCCTTCAACCAGTTTTACACCATTTTTTCCCCTTTCTTTATATTTTTTTTTCTTCCTTGCTTTTCATAAATGGCTGAGACATTGAGGTAACCACATGTAAGTCAAGCACTGTGTGAACTCTTGGAGAGTGAATTGTAAAGTTCATTGGGCAGACTGGAAGGAGGGGAGGGTGAATAAAGAGTCCATTTGCAACCAGCTGTGTGTATTAAAATAAATCCCAAGCGCGAGATTACATGTGAACATACCAAGCCAGGTCATGGTTTTAGAAAGGCTTGGCTGTTCCATCAAGCACACTCTCTAGTACAGATCAAGCAATTAATAACGAACACGTACATGAAATACACAAAGTAAAAAAGTGAGCAAAAAATTTTGTTTTCAATAAAAACAGAATATGCCAGTGGTGTTATATTAAAAAAAAAAAACAACAACAACAAACTTATTTTAACTCTAGATTTGGGCACTTTACTTGGCCATCTTCACGAGAACTAAATTTTATGCGAACATAATATATAGACTTGTTTGGAGACAAAGCCACAAAAGGCAGACTAAATACTAAATCAACTTACGGCTTTTCCAGATGATGACAAAATTAAGTACTGAAATATCTAGGAAAATTGAGTATTTCAATTTTGGGAGTTTGTTTCTATGTTTCTGAAAAAAAAAAACTGAAGATATTGAGTTCTGGTTGTATGACCAGCAAAACAAACTCGGCAAAGCTGGAAACAGACATAGTGAAATCTAAATTTTCTTAACACGGTCTTAACAAAGGAAAGTCAACTGATTTTGTTTTTCTCCCATGTTACATAATAGTGTTAACCCCCCACCCTGCTGCAGACTGTGAACAGGGAATGACATGGATAGAACAGCTGGCCTTATGTCTATAACACTGGTGGATGAGGCTACAAATGACCCAGCTTACTCTACATTTTCTTCTTGGCCTGACCCTTAACTCCTTGTTCACAGTGATACATGTAGCTGGGGATGAGTCAATGTCTGGACCCACCCAGACAACAAACAAAGCCACACAGGCCCACCCCTACAGCTGCAGAACTAAAGTCTCATTATGTAACCCACAGGCAAGGCTGGGGCACAGGTTCTGAGGGGCACACATCTTTTGGGTCCCACTCAAATCTCTCCTAGGCTCAGCTCTGCATACTGGTTTTCAACTTCATTCGAAGGAGATTGTGACTGGCTGAGAGATGAATTTCTACTACTGAGTAGACTGGTTGAGTGATGACTTTCTACTACTGAGTAGACTGGTTGAGTGATGACTTTCTACTACTGAGTAGACTGGTTGAGTGATGACTTTCTACTACTGAGTAGACTGGTTGAGTGATGCCTTTCTACTACTGAGTAGACTGGTTGAGTGATGACTTTCTACTACTAAGTAGACTGGTTGAGTGATGACTTTCTACTACTGAGTATGCACTGAGGCCACAGATCAAACTCTGACTCATAATCTTGACTACACATATACTTAAAACAAGGGTGCTGTATATGAATAACTTTATACACACATACACTGCGTGACACTGTAATACTACTCCAATACAAATGCACGCATATACATATATAAATATATATATACACATATGAAGATAATTACCGATTTCTGTTTTCAAACATTCGGAGCAGCCACTATGCGGACTCACGTCCCTCTATAATCATCACTGTTCCGCAAATGTTTAATTGTATTCTTAAAAACTGGAATAAAACTCAAAAGGTTTATTGAGCCCATAAGGGGACCCTCGTGAAATATGTAGTGATCCTTTCATTGACTAGAAAAATGCTTGTTTCCAAGTCACAGTACAGCTGACCTACATTCACTGCCTTGTACTGAGAAGGCCGGGTACCATTTTGTATATTTCATGCCGGAACGGAGCAGGGTATGACTGAAATTATTGTCAAGGGAGAATAGTTACAAACTATGATTAATTAAACATCTAATTAGGTTTCATCTGCATACAGATACAAGACCATAGCAACCCTTGTTCATGACAAGACCCTGAAGTGTGCACACAATGGGAAAGTAGAGGTGCTTCAGTTCTCCGTGTTAACACCACTTAATTAACACCACAATATCAACCCTTGTGGGGGCTCTGACTGGAGCTAAACAACTGAACTTACAGATCTATAAACAAGGTTAACAGAGTCTTATAAAGCATAGTTGAGATTCATCAACCACACTGACTTGAACAAGTAATCAACAGGAAATTTGACAATAAGTTGAAAGCTGTTGTTATTTTAATACTTTAATATAAATCTAGCCATTCGTTTTTGCTTTGTTTTTTTTTTCTCAAGCTACATGTATTATCAGAGAAAACCAGTCAACTTATTTTTTCCTGTTTTATGTTCAGGAGAATTCAAGAAGATCGGGTGACACAGAACACCTTCCTAGCCACAGAAACTATACATTTTATTGCCTGTCATCACGTATGTGTATATACCGCTAAACCTGTTACCTGTTTTATTATTGTACTCAATCTTACATTTCACCCATGGTTTAACTGAGTTGCTCATTTTGTATGCCTTTGAGATATCTATTGATCTTTATTTATTTATGTACTTGATTGGTGTTTTACGATGAACTCAAGAATATTCCACTTATAGGACAGCCGCCAGTATTATGGCGAGAGGAACCCACAATCATTTGCTGGTTGCTGAAGTTCCCCACCTTATGGCCAGAGAGAAAGCCAGCATGAACTGGACTTGGAACTTACACTGACCCCATTGGTGAGAGGCTCCTGGGTCATTGCCCTGTGATGGTGTGCTAACCCCCTAGGCCTCGTTCTATTAACCTTTAAAAGATATTTTGCAATTTCTCTGGAAATTGCTATGCTATCCTACAAAAAATGCAAGTCTGTTAACGTGATTTTAAACTGTGTCTAAAAAACCATGGGCAGGATGGGAGTGAGATGAGCAAATTTTTAGGTTAAAAACTATATACTACATTTACAATGTACAGCTATTTATGTCCTCATGGTATACATGCAACTGAGCATGAACTGATAGCTCTCTTTATTCACATTTTAGACAAGCCTGGTTGGTTCAGCAAGCCTGTACAACAAGTGTGTTCATTGTATAGGGACTTCTTCTAAAGCCTGCCAACGTGGCTAGTCCTGCCTGGTCATATCCCGGGTAATGACTTCTCCCTGACTCATTCCCTGGTTCATATACCTGGTGAGCCCAGCGAAGGTCACTGTAAGGAACACAGCCATTGTATTAGGCTATACAGAAGCACAACCTGTCTCAGCCTGTTCATCAGCTCCCCAACCCGGGCCCCAGCATGAACAAATAACCGCCCATGTCAACTGCCCCTGCTAGGTAGTATGTGGGGAGAGCCCCCATAGCTATGGCAGCCAGCATGGGGTTGACTAGCATATGCAAGAGCAGAGAATACATGTACTTGTAGCAGAGCTCCTAGAGAACTTATTTACCTATCTTCAGTCCCATACTAGGTTTATGAAGTTTAAATTGCCAACTGAAGGCCGCAATCATCTCTTGAACATGTCAATTCTAGTCAACAATGCATTTGTTTATTTCATTTGTGCTACAGGCCATGATCAAGAAATTTTCACTTCATGATAACAAAATGGTTTCTGTGTGCAAAAAGTCGACTTCTGTCATAAATTACAGCAATTCGCCCGTAAATTTACCCGATAATCAACATGTGAAATTATCACAGCACATGATTTTTCAGCAGGGCAATTGGTTTGGTGAAAACTAAAGAAACTATAGGTGATTTTTCCGAGAGCAATTAAAGTCTTCTGAGCTGAGACCAGAAAACTGTAGGCCTCAAACAATGCCTGTAATAAAATTCACATGCGCAAGGATGGAAAAAAATCCTCTTATTTTCGCACTCAGAAATAATTTTCTCACATATAGAGTTTTAGCCTGGGCCTTTGAGGTTCCTCAACATATAGCCCAAGCTGCCCAGGAAATATTCGCTGAGCAAAGTACTGAAGGTAGCGGCAATCAACGAGCACAGCCTAAGATGACGATACTGATAGCCCAGGCAATATGGCGGAGGTATAACATGAGCGAGGCTTTTAGGAAGCAGAGGAAGGAAGCAGCCAGTCATAAGCACAGCTCAAAGCTCCATGCCTTCATGGCCCAGTCATGCAATAATATCAGGGAGCACCTGTCACCCATCAGCATAAGTACGATGTCCCTTCAAACCTCATCAATATTACTGCCAGCCATTTCAATATCGCCTGGTTGGTCAGTTGGTTAGCTCTGCGTAAAACACAGATCAAATAAAATAAATAATAAAATCGCCTGGTTTGGGTTCATAATCTAGCACCGTGAGGTAAGGTCTGATGAGAAACAAATAACGTGCACACTGTTTATGCCAATGCTACTATATGACAATGCATTCCATGCAGGGATTTTGAATACCGTGGGCAATAAATAAATAACATAAAATATGGTGAGACGGTCACTCTAACAAAAACTTCATGTGAATTAAGTCTAGCTGTGGAGTGCTAGTTAATATTCTCAATCCACTGATAAAAAACATTCAGCAAAACATTTCTAAACAATTAAACTCCTACATGCAGCTACACATGGAATACACAAGAATTTCTCCACTTTTTCACATGATAGCAAACAATTTTACATGCCAAGAAGCACAACATTTTAGCCAAAACACATTTATTAAATCTATATAAACTTTAAAAAACTGAAATGGACGAAGTCATTTTATACTGAACTTTGTGCAGGTAAGCAGGGTTATAAATTTGGGTCTAAATTTGACTTCAATTTTCTTCATATAAGTATAAACCTGAAACCTGAAAGAAAAAAGCTGTTTGCTTTGCCAGGTTTATTTCACATCTTTTTTTTCTGAAACAGCAGCTACTTTGATTGTTCGACCAGTTTAATGCCATCTGAAACACACACTAACTCACATCTTGTGCCATACATTTGATTTTTTGGTGGCCTTAACATTCAGCTTTCACAAAAAAAAAATACTATCAATTACATTCATCATGTCCTGACACATGATTACTATATCCACTATACCAACAACTGATACAAGTATTTGGGTATTTGTAATATTGTCCACCAACCACTTATTACTTTTACTTCTTAACATTCCATCAAAACATACATTTTAAAATTTGCATCAGATCATTTTTATTTATACTACACTATTTTTAGGCCAGGTTTATATTTGTTAATTGCAACATACATGTATATTTATGACATCTGAAGTCTGCTGATAGTTGGAACCATAAATATACTGACGCAGGTCAGTACTTCGTAGTACAAGTAGATCCTATTTCTGACAACCTGCGGGCATTTGGTACATGTAAGATCTCACATCTGATACCAGCCGGCATACCACACAAGCAGGATCCCACTTCTGACACCAGCTGATCCTTTGGTACTTGCAAGATCCGGCTTCTGACACCAGCTGATCCTTTGGTACTTGCAAGATCCCACTTTAGACACCAGCTGATCCTTTGGTACTTGCAAGATCCCACTTTAGACACCAGCTGATATTTGGTATTCACAAGATTCCATTTGGAACTTAGTATTTTCCACATGTGATACAGAATATATTGCACTTGGTAGATCCCACTTCTGACACCAGCTAATATATGTACTTGTAAGATCCCACATCTGACACGACTGTGTTTGGTACTTGGTAGATCAACTGAAATTAGCTACATTCTATGTCTCATATCTGCCAGTAGTTGATATGAAAAGATCTCATTACTGACATCATGTAATACTTCTTGATGGTAAAGTCTCCATTCTCACATTTGGTAATATCTGGTACATGTAAAATTCCTCTTCTTACACAATGCGATATATTTGCAGTAGGCAAATTGCGGCTGTAAACATGTCAATTCTAATACCTGCTGATATTTGGTAGTTGTGTTATCTCAAAAATCTGGTTTTCATGGTAATAAATATCCCACTTTCAACATCAGATGACAACTGGCAGTGGCACTATCCCATTTATTTGGTAAAAGCTGACATCTGGCGGTAGTATCATCCAGTTTCTGGTATCAACATTTACTACTTCATGGTAACATCCCACATCTGACACCAAATGAAATTCAGGAGTTAAAATATTCCACAAGCTGATATTTATATTTGGTATTGGTAGCATCCCACTTCTGATGCCAAATCATATTTGGTAGTTGTAATATCCCACTTTTGGCACAAGTTGATGTTTGGTATCGGCAGCACTTCCCTTTGACCACAAAATGGAACTATATGGTACAAATATCTCACTCCTGATGCCATTAGGTAGTTGTAACATTCGACGGCTGGCACAAGCTGCTAGTTAGTAGCAGTAGCGTTCCTCTTTGAGGTAGTAACATCTCACCTCTGTCGCCTGACGACATAGGTAGTTATAATATTCCACTTTTGGCACAAGTTGATATTTGGCAGTCGTAGCATCCCTCCTTCGATGCCAGATGTTACTTTATGGTGGTAACATCCAACCTCTGTTGTCACATGATATTCGGCCATTATAATATTCTGCTTTCGGCACAAGTTGATGTTTGGTGTTGGTAGCATCCTTCTTTCGACACCAAATCTCCATGGTAGCCACACCCACTTCTGACACCACAACGTATTTGGTAATTCAAATATTCCAATTTTGGCACAAGCTGGTAATTGGCACCAGTCACACCCTTTTTTTGACACCAAACATTTATTTATGATCATGATTTCCCACTTCTGACACCACGTGACAAATGTACTATCCCACTTCTGGTACACCTTACATGAAGGTTTACCACATAATTGACACCAAAATGTATTTGATGCTGTAATATAACATCAAACACCAGTTGACAACAGATACTTAATAGTGTATCTCATATCAATCACCAAATGATGTGTTGGTTCTTGAATAACCCACTTCAAATCTTGATAACTTACTGCTATATTTTCATATGTACACATGTAAGAATGAATATATAATATTACAACTTCTTCTACAAGCAACTTCTATATCTCAAGAGGACTGTTTCATAAATATTTGCAAATATTATTTACATCAATATCTAATAAAATCTGTAACACTGACAGTGTTTAACAAATTAGGTGTGCAATGTACAGGACAACTTCTCAGACACCATCAGTTTCTGATGCTGCACCGGGAAGCTGATTATTTATGATGAAAATGCTACCACAGCTGGACCTGCAGGAGAAAACCGGTCACCAGGATTGTTTCCTACACTTGTGTTTTACAAAACGAATGATCTCATTGCACATGTATTAGACAGATACCAACAATCTGTTACTCGCACTTTAAGTATTTGCACACAAACATAACTGAAATAGTATACAGATGATGCACCAACATGACAAGCAATCATGTATACATGATGATGCATCTGATGGTAACCCTTCCCGAAACTACAATTAAACGCCTGAGGAAAACAATATCTCTTTTCATAGCAGAGGAAATTTGCTGTGGTGTCTAGGAAAATATATTTTCTCTGTTAAAATTTGTAATTTTATGTCTGTTTGGCTAATGAGGAGCTCAAACAATTCAACATAACTTATGCAATGTCGCTAACCAAAACTTTTTAACACACAACACTTAGAAGTGAACCGTAATGAAAATGAAATCGAGCTTGGAAACAGTGGGCGGGAGAGACTTACCCTTTAGCACGACCCTGAAACCCTGGTGTGCCACGCGGTAATGGAAACGGTTGGCGTAACGACCCTGTGCTATGGGGTAGAGGTTCTGGTTCATGCGTTCTGGTGACGACACTTCCTGTGGCAGTGGGTTCACTATAGTCTGTGCGTAATAAACTGTTTTCTATGCGATTTTCCGAGTTATGGGCCTTGGAAGCAGATTTGATGTCCATAAATGCCACAGTGCAACAGGCCCCGCCATCGCTTGCTTCTTTTCGTGGGTGGATTCTGACACTTTGTATCTTTCCATATCTACGAACAAAACAAAGCAACCTCATTATTTGATATGATTCCAAACAATATGCAGTCAATATGTGTAACACTACAGGCAATTGAGAATTATAACAGTTCTCTTGTATACTATTTAACCATAACCATTAAATCCAACTTAGTTAGGTGACATCCTGACACGTTTAGTGAGTTACATGTACCTTTTGATAAAAGTGTAGTCACACCACATGGATGTGATGTGGATAAACTTCAAGCATAACGAATGTCATAAGTCATATTTACATATATCAACTTAGAAGTCCAAAAATTTTAACACATATCAGTCAAAACACCAAGTCCATTCACGACTGTTTTTCAAGTCTGTTTAGACACTTATTTACACAATGAATAAATATCCTTCACCATAAAAACACAATGATGCATGAGATTGCACAATCAGAGACAAAAATAAATCACAGGTCCATCATGATGATAATGGTTGTCTCTGACACACACCTTAACAACTCTGCAATAATGTAGGGTAAAAAATTCCAATTTCCACTCCTATCACACATTCCAACTTTTCAATTCACCCTTCCCTAGCAAGCCCTGGTCAGTACAAGGTTCCAATATTTGACAGGCTGTTGTCAGCCTAGACTGAGATGTGGACAAGTCACACCATTACCTTCCCAAAACATTTTAATGTTGATCATACATGTATATAATGATGCACACAGTCTGTTTAGCACCAGCTTTCCTATATTTCATTTTCTGCTCTGTATATACATGTATGCATATACCTGATATGATAAAAACTAAATATCTCAATCTTTCAATACAAAAGTGTCTGGTATAGTTGTGAGCTTGCCTTTTGACATTTTCTCATGCTGATTAGAAAACACTCAGTTTGACGACATTGTTGTGCAACTAACAGACTGAAAAATCTAATTAAGTAGCTAAATTAAAAATTTTTCAGATAAAACAAAATTAAACAGAAGTTTTGTCAATGAATTTTATTACCAGTGCTGTAACTTGTCTGATGTTCTTGGATCCTAAACAATGCCTTTGTGTGAAAGCTTTCATCAGATCATGTCTACACAATCTCTAAATCTAAGCCTTTATTCTGAACAACCAGATCTCTAAAATGTATTTATCATTTAATTTATTTCACTGGCGATTTATGGTATACTCAAGACTATTTCTTTGGTCTGGTTTTACACATGGAAGAAGACACCTAGCACATTCCAGCACCGGCCAACCTTCCTACATTGGATCGAAAATTAAGAAAGACATGTATGCCTAAAACTTGAACTTTAAAATTTACTTTGGTTTCAACAGCTTGTATCATTAGTGGAAAAACAGCACAGCTGCTTTGAAAGCATTCTTCACACAAAAGCTCATTTTGAGGGTATGTTTACCTTGTAAACAAAAAATTACAAATTGCATATCACACCACAAAGCATACCAAACTATATTTAGACTGGTTAAAAAAAACATAACTAAACTACATGTACAAATGCACTTAAAGAACTAGGACTTTGCTTCAAAAGGGTTTGAGATATGATAGTTTGAAAAAGAATAAAATAAACACTGTAACAAGTGAGAGCTCATTACATGGTAAACTGTTGAACAGTTGCAGACAAAGTTTGCAATGACACACTAGTCTTTGTTAGAAAGGTGCTGTTTAAAACAAGCCGCTGTCTGGTCAAAAACCACAAAGAAGAGCAGAGTACAGTTTGGAGTTGGGTGGTGAAGAGGGGAATAGGCTAGTGGGGGTGCACACACAAACACAAGCTGGCTTACTGCTATTGTGTGTCTCTGACAGCACAGTCAAGAGATTTACACAAAAGAATTTTGGCTGAGTGCCAAGTGCTGTCAGCCTCTATCCCTGTGAAGTGTTTGTGTCATGTGTGACATTTTTCTCCATAATCACCCAGCAGGGGCTGATTTAGCAAGCCTAGGCCAGAGAACTGGTTTTCACCTCACCTCAGCCCAGGCGTTCTACAGGGTGTATTTTTAGCACCCCTCCTAAATAACAGATAAGCTCCTATGTTCTCACAAGACCGCTAGCCTGAACCTGTCTAGGGGAACACACATGGCAGACTTTTAATAGTCAACAGCCAGTGCAGTGCACCCAGCAATCACAGCCATGACTTTGCTTAAAATTTGCGCAGGGTAAAAACAAATTTGGCACAATGACTCTATCTTGTGAAGGGAAATAAACATGTCAGGGTCACAGCTTCTGGACTTTCCCTTTTATCAGGTGACTTTGACCCATTCCTTTAGAGAACAATAAAAACTTTTGCCAGTCAATTATTTAAGGTCAACTACATTCAGTCCTTCTATTGTCCCAAGGTACTCTTCTTCATCATCATCATAGCAATCGCCCAGATCGACATTGTGAACACAGTCCTTGCAGTACAAGACAGCACTCAGATATTCGCGTTCAGATGGTAATCAATTTTAATCAAATGCACGCACATATAGTATCACCGAGCATAAAACAAAAACAGACTCCAGAGCGAGCTTAAGATAAAACTGGGCAAAATAAGCTCTCACAGCGATGGCTAAAGTGACAGGACTCCACTACATGAAAAAATCATCAGCTAGGTGGAGATGCGAGTGATAAAGGACCACAGTTATGAATAGAGAGTTCTACGGGACATGATGGCATTTCAACTGACAAACTCCCCCCAAAGGAAGTCATTAAGAGGCCTGTACTTTCCAATAACATGAGCATAGCAGGTTGAGTAGCTAGTTGGAGGAATGGTTTTATGGCTGACAGCTTTGTAATCACTGGCCCAGCCTTTCAAACTCTGCTTTCAATAGCTTTCTATTTTTCACAAGGGCTTTACATTAGGGAGGGGGGATGGAGGGCTCAACATACTGCTGTCAGAATAGACTCTGGACCGAGGAATGAAAAAGGCTTATTGATCTAGGGAAGGGACACTGCAGCGCTTGTGTTCTGGGCGCTCCAGCACAGTTTGTATGGGGAGTCAAAGAGAAGTTGGCTTAAGGCCGCCTCTACCAGCTTGCTCAGCCAGGCCAGGCCTAACATATATAACACTGACAGAGGTGACCTCTATCCCAGTAAACAACAAGTCTGGGAGGCCCTTATCTTTGGCAGTTAGCCAAACCACAGAGCAGTCCATCTGTCATAGAGGGGATGGGTAGAGTTCAGGAGGAATGCATTGGGGAGGGGAGGGGTGATTAATATATAATATGGGGGCAAGAATGGCTTACATAGCAATGAGAGTTGTACCACAGGAAGCTAAGAACACATCCTAATTAATGTTGCTGAAATTAGCAATAAAGCGAGTACAGACATCTTGTGTGAATAATAATACAATAACAGTGCTACAGAGAACTTTTTGTCAGAGAGAGTATGGTACTCCTGACTTTGAAAGAGAGGGAATCCCTAGATGTTACTTCTGACTTTCCAAGTATGCGGTACTGCATAACATTTTTTTTTAATACTCAACACTTCACTATTTTGGGTCACCAGTAATACACCTGGAAATTTTGAAGTTGATCTAATGGGGGAGGGGACATGGGGAGGGGGGGGTTATGGGGTGAAGGTGGGGGTGGCGTTGGCTTTTCTCTCTTCACAAAATCATAGGTACATGTATATGTCAATAACTGGACCCTCGATGATGCTTTACCAATGCAGACTGACGATTCGTGGGGAATTGAAATCAGAAATCTGGGAGCGATAACAGGGTGATTTTGTGCAATGCAGAAGTAGAACTTGCAGTATAGTAACCAAAAAGGCCATCTGTAATCCTTTGCTACATCTTCTTCATGGTAAACACTCAAGAATGTCACAAAGACAAATATCACGGTAGGCTTTCTCCACGGCTGTGGGTGGTGGCATAGGAGCTTTTGCTGAAAACTAACGCCTGGTGGAGAAAGTCAAGCACATGGTTCGCTATGGAGATTTGCTTCTGATTTTGACTGAACTGTCTGATTTAAGCGTATTTACGCCTGTGGCACTGCACTAAGCCTATTTGCAGTTTAAGTTATGGTATAGAACGTTTAATACAATTAATGAACAACCATCAGAAATTTGGTAATGCTTAAAACACAAATTCATGTAAAAGCAGATCTTTTGCACATACATTATGTAAGTACATACATGTAAAACAACTGCCAGTGGTTTGTACCTTTTTTTTTTCACCATAAGAAACCATATAATTAAACAAATGTACCCACCCATTAACAACAACACCACATGTTCCCCTTAAAAATGAATAATATCAGGTATGGGAACTGATTGTCCCCAAAAAAGTCTGGATTTTCTCCAAAAAAATCAAAGAGAGGTCTGAAAATACCTTATCCTACCTTCCAAATTACAATAGCAATCATCTGATCTCATGAATCGGTTGAATTTCGTTTTTCAAATTTAAAAAAAAATGTCTGAAATCAGCCAACTGATACCTGTGATAAACAAGTACTAAATTAAATTTAAAATCTGTTATACAAGACAGTTTGACCATCAATTGGAAAAAGAAAAAAATCACCTCTTACATATATATATATATATATGATATCACAACTTCCTAGCTCCAATGCAAAACTACATTTGGCAAATGATTCATTCAAAATAACACACTGACAAATAGTTCATTAAATGACATGCAGATCTACAGGAGTCTCCCAATGAATAACATGTTAAGATCATGTTCACTATATAAACATATTGAACTAAGGCATACAGCACTTCAAGTGGACATGAGGTTGAAACTTACACCCCCACCCATCCTCCTCTCCTGTGATATGCTTAGCTTGATAGTCATGATTCAAATCAAAAATTCAGTCTGTCAGGCAGAGAATATTAAGCCCACCTGTAAAGTTACCTGCGCAAAAGCATGAGAAATTTAAGACTACCTTGCAGATTGCATTACTGAACAATATGTTCATTTAAATCTGGCTCCATTGTCAAAAGGCGGTGGCTGGTAAAGGGATATGGTGAACAGATTGTGAAAATTATAACACTGTCACTTTAAATCAGAAATATATATACATATATATATATATGTATATATATATATATATATATATTCTGTCATCTGATTGTTCAAGCGCAAATCCTCAGTACAACCCTATCCCCCCTTTAGCCTTAGCTTCTCATGGACTGGTCTGCAAGGCTGTTATGACTCAGTATCACATGAGTGGAGCTCATACAGAAAATCAATACAGCCGACTCAGACAGCCAAGTTATTGGCCAAAGTCAGCCTTTTAATATGTCACTGATCAAACTAGAGTCAGCTCCCGGCCTTGCAAATGGAACTGCTTTAATAAGGACTCTGAAGCCATTAGCTCTACACCATAAACTCTGTAGACAGAGAGACGACATTTTACCACGGCCTACCTTTCAGGTAGATCAGTCCATAGTTTATCACACAGGCTCATTAAAACGCATGCATTAGTATACATGTAGGCATATATCATGGAGATCTATGCAGCGTTATTTTTGTGATGAAAATAGCACTACATTGTAACCAACCCTGAAAATAGAGTGTAATTGCCTACATAATGTTGCTATAAACAGAAATAGATGCAGGAATCACTGTATTAAATGGCAACATTATAGAGTGCAAAATACAGGCGCATTCCCATGTGTTTATTGCACGATTTAAAACATCACTCTAATAATACTACATTCTGTATTTCTACAGGCCAAACCATTCATGTTGCAAAATTCATATTGCAAACTTGTGTTTCAGAATGATTCGATGAGTGTTACCAGCAAGCTTGAATGACATACATACTGTACCTGTATTTTACAGGCATATTTCAAGTTACATTAATATTTAAAGTCTGAAGGCACAACGTACAAGCAGAACGCACAGATGACATAATTAACAATTCTGGCTGAATTTTTCAAACGTGTATGCAACCATTCTTCAAGCTTGAGAAAACTGTATTCGTAAAACACAGTAGCAATATTATATCAAGGATTACTAATGTAACAGCTGATGTATCACAACCTACAATATCAGTGGAGTGTGTGTATCACAACCTACAATATCAGTGGAGTGTATGTATCACAACCTACAATATCAGTGGAGTGTGCATATCACAACCTACAATATCAGTGGAGTGTGCGTATCACAACCTACAATAAAAGTGGAGTTTATGTATCACAACCTACAATATCAGTGGAGTGTGTGTATCACAACCTACAAGATAAGTGGAGTTTATGAATCACAACCTACAATACAAGTGGAGTATGTATCACAACCTACAATATCAGTGGAATGTATGTATCAGAACCTACAATATCAGTGGAATGTATGTATCACAACCTACAATATCAGTGGAGTGTGTGTATCACAACCTACAAGATAAGTGGAGTTTATGTATCACAACCTACAATACAAGTGGAGTATGTATCACAACCTACAATATCAGTGGAATGTATGTATCACCACCTACAACATCAGTGGAATGTATGTATCACAACCTACAATATCAGTGGAGTGTACGTATCACAACCTACAAGATAAGTGGAGTTTATGTATCACAACCTACAATACAAGTGGAGTATGTATCACAACCTACAATATAAGAGGAGTTTATGTATCACAACCGACAATATAAGAGGAGTTTATGTATCACAACCGACAATATAAGAGGAGTTTATGTATCACAACCGACAATATAAGAGGAGTTTATGTATCACAACCGACAATATAAGAGGAGTTTATGTATCACAACCTACAATATAAGTGGAGTCTATGTATCACAACCTACAATATAAATTGATGTTCCATCAGCAAGATATACCCATGATTTATCCTATGCTAACTGCATATGTAATATATTACCAAAATCCCTAATTCCTCAATCTTTTCACATATGAAAGAGCAACTTTCTGTGCAATTTCTGTACAGTTTTAATTTGACTTTTGGAGACAAAACATCTGTTGGATTGACCAGTTTCAGCGCTTCACAAAAGTATAATTATTTTCAGTCAACATAGAATTCTGCCTTCAGAATATGCTTGAATAAACACCTTACAATAATGCGAAAACGTTGAAGAATTAAAGTATAATAAAAACTACACATAAATCCAATATTAAATCACTGATACTGCTCATTCACAACAATTACTAAACTGGCATCATCAAGTCATTTCTACTACGATACATCAGTAAAAAAACATTAATAAAATCTATTGTATATGACCATCTGTGGGTTGAAAATTTGTCAGGTGAAACCATAACTCTGGATAGATACACATATGGAAGAATATCTGTGTATTTATTTGTCCCCGTAGAAAACATGGTGACATCCCTTACATGTACCTCTGGCATTTTGCTCGCCACTGATACGCACTTCAACATCACCTTTGCATGTACCTTGGATCAAACAGCATGATTAGAAACTTGACTTCGGACAGCACTGCCTACAATTAGAATTACAGGGTGTCATATGTGCCATAAGCATGGTGCTAATACAAAATTGCGATAAACAGGCACCTGCATGTCACTGATTCATAAGCTATATACATGATCATGTCACAAACAGGTGCCCGTCCATGCAGACTGTCACAATTAGGGATAGGCCAATAAATCAGACCCTAAACAAACGCACATCAATTTCATTCTAGACTTTTGACATGAAGGTGTCTAATTTACATTTCTCTTTCACCTCCTATTTTTTCCTGAATACTCCCATGATGACTTCACCCCCAAAAAAGAGAGTTGCAATCTCTGAGACATACCCTTCTTGAAAAACTTACTTATATGGTTTCATGTATTTTCAACATTTAATCAATTCAAAATTTTTGAAAACTGGTTTTGACAGTAATATCAGGTTTCCTTAAATTGAGCTTCTTGACTGCACTGTTTTGACTGCGACTATAAACAAAATCATGTGTTCATATCAGGCTACCTTCTACATTCGCCTTTACTTTTGTACCACTTCATTTTTATCACTCCATTTTTCTCATTATATGTTAATGCCCTAAATGCTCCTATGTCTTTCTCAGTTAAATTTTGTTCTTGAATTATTTCAAGAAGTCAAATTTTCCTTTCAATCTACAGTATACATGTAAGTCAAGCCAAGTTCATCACCACTGGCTGCATGAGTGAATTGTGTTCGCGCGAGTAAAACAGTAAATGCCTGGATGTTCACAGTCTGGAAAATAATATTGTAATGGATGTTGGTGAGCTGAGGTATTGGTTATACACTGGCAGGTTTGGCCGTCCAAGCTAACAGCTCAAGCAGCCCCAAGCTTTAGATGTAGAACCTATTGCCAAGGCAGGCAGGCAGGCAATAGAGGCCAGTGGATTAGGCAAATAATGTGTGTACCCCCTATATTGATCAGACAGATCTGGCAGCTAGGCTAGCTTGCCAGGACTACTCCTTCACCCAGTCAACAGCAGACTCCCCCACCCACAGCCTGAGCACAAGACTTAAAATTAAAGTTGGCTGCTTCAGATCGGAGTCTATCAGGCTGGCCATGACGTCTGCCTTTTTAGTTGTTTCAAGTACATGTTTTGCCAAGCCACAAGCATTAAACTAAAGCAAATCTTCATGTACATACACAATAATACTGTGCTAAAAAAATGCACACAATACGGACAGAAATCAGAGAAACCCCATATGCATATTATATGTGTGCTGAAAAACCTGTACATGGTGAGAAATGAGAGAATCCATACTGTATGCATTGAAAATACTCGAAATGTGAGAAATCAGAGCATCTACATGTGTACTGAAAATACATGGCATATGGTGAGAAATCAGAGCATCTACATGTGTACTGAAAACTCATGGCATATGGTGAGAAATCAGAGCATCTACATGTGTACTGAAAATACATGGCATATGGTGAGAAATCAGAGCATCTATATGTGTACTGAAAACTCATGGCATATGGTGAGAAATCAGAGCATCTACATGTGTACTGAAAATACATGGCATATGGTGAGAAATCAGAGCATCTACATGTGAAACAAAATCTAGGTCTGTTAGTAAGACACGTAGCAAATTGAAGTCTTGGAACAATGGGTTCAGAGGTGCTAATCATACACCTGCTTGAAAACAAAGACAACAGCCTGGAACAGATGATAGGAACCTCATGTAGGAACCAAGCCTGATTTCTCCACTAACACAAGGTGTTAATTAGGAGTGCATATAATATTGTCAAAAACTTGTCAAGAAAATCAGTCAATGTTCAGATAGGTTCAGAGGATGCGTACATAATCATAGTCTTGTACCGTGACAACACCAAAGGGATAGGTATTGATTTGGTGTTTGATGCCATACTCAAGAATATTTCACTTATACAATGACAGCCAGCACTTAATAGTGGGAGGAAACCGGGCAGAGCTCCAGGGAAACCCACGACCATCCGCAGGTTGCTGACAGACCTTCACATGTATGGCCAGAGAGGAAATCAGCACGAGCTGGACTTAAACTGACAGCGACCACATTGCTGATACTCTCCTGGGTCATTCTGCTGCACTGGCACGCTAACCACCTAGGCCACAGAGGGCCCCCAACAGGATATATACGTATGTTAATGCACATGCCCTGTAATTCTTCAATGTTAAGGAATTAGGGCACTGATGGATAAAGAGAAGCACATGATACTGTATGATGAAATAATAACATTGACAATCTACATTTGTGTGTGAAACCTGTACAGCACACCATACCATACCAATGCATCTGCACAAAATATAAATGTATCTAACTGAAGCCAGATGAGACAGAAGACATACAGTCAACACAAGATACAGGTATGTGTATCTCAGTGAAGCCTGATGAGATATGAGACACCAAGTGTCAACAAAGAAGATACAGGTACTTGTATATCAGTGAAGCCTGATGAGACAAGTTAAAATGAAAGCATCTATGAACAAATAGCTCAGAATTACACTTTTGCAAACTTATGTATATATAAGCATAATGTGATTGAAAAATAAAAAAAAATAAATGCCAGCTTCCAAATCAAATTCTTATCAGTTTTTCAATTTCAAATTATAAATCAACAATATTAGCATATTACGATACTGTACATATACATGTATGTGTAATGTGTATAAATCTGACTTTGTTTAATTACAGTAACCCTAAGAAATAAGCAGCACAAATATCTGGTCAACAGGTCTACACATGAACTTGTTAACTAACTATGTAGACTGAGCCTTATGTATAAATTATGCAATACTGGATATCACAGTTCGTGACAATTCCATGTATGTACATTTCACAAAGGATTTCAACCGGTAAAACATGTCTGTGCCATGCAAATATATACCAACTGCAAACACCTATACATAATACATTGTTGAGCAGACATCACAAGGTTTGGATTAGTTTATAATACAACTTGAGGGATTAAAGCTATTGAGCTTCCCATAATCACTCGAACTGGATTAGGGAGAGAAATCAACAGGTACTGCTCTTATTAAACAGTGTCAAGATAATCCCATCCCCCTCCCTCATGGAGGACCACACCCCACAACAGTGAGATCTATACCCAAACCTCATCCCCATTTTAAACCTTATCCCACTGTTATACTTATGGTAAGCCAACCTCTAAAATAATAATTTTACACAATAGGTATAAAACCGTCAGATTAAAAGGCAGCTAAGACTTTTTTAAAGCAGGAAATCTACTTGCAGCTAAGCCTGGTACCCCCTAACAGTGCAGTATAAATCTGACAAGCACTTGCTGCTAATCACCTGGTAGCAATGTTAACTATAGGCAACAGTTACTTGTTTTAGGCCTTGGCATGGTATTTCCTCCAGTGAAAACATGTAATACAAACACTGTATATAGTTATGTTCATGGAAGTATTCACCCCCCACCTCCCCATACCCCACACCCCCCCCACTCCCCTTTGTTCTCCAAGCACCATCCACTCCCTCTATACACAGCTATTACAACAGCTGCAATGCAAACAAAACTATGTCAACAGCTATCCAAAATATGCTCACTTCATGTGATTCTAAATTGACAGTTGTTCCATTATGTTGAAATCTTCAAGCAAAAACAACATTTGGAAAATCTGTATGACTGTACAGTAGAGTCATGCATGTAATATATTAAGAACAGAATCAGTAGAATCAGTAATGTGCAGGTAGTACAATTACTTATCTCATGGCAAACTGTGATGATACAACATACAGGTATGATAAGTGTGGGGTTAGGGCCTGTACACTGTGCTGTACACACATACATGCATAAACCCATATACATGTACAGGCCAGCAATAAGCTAGAGAACACAACACAGATAAAGCTAGAAGCTTTGACCGAGTGTCAGGTTTACTGTAGATGGATAAGTGTATATACTGCATATTTAGGCGGACAATAAATGAGAACCTTATCCTAGGTCAAATCCTTTATCAAAAACAGCCCACTATGCCGTGTAGTCACTCATTTCATCAAATGACAAACCACAATGCATGCACACTAGCAAGTACAGACTTGATGTGTGAAGACAATACTGTACCTACTGTATCTATCTATCTATATTATCTGCATGTAAATGTATATGATCTCTAATAGAAAGACCCTTTGAAGTGTATAGCCCATGCAAGTCCTAATCAACGAAAAACAAGTCACAAATAAATAGCCTTTTTAAAACAAAGCCAAATACGCATTCACTATGCTGTATGGTTATGCATGTAACAATGAAACTACAGCATACACTCTACACTATGTATTCAGATGAATTTTAACTGCACTTCCATTAAAGAACAACTGAACATAATTTCACCAGAACAAATTCCATGGACCAACTAACTGAAAATCTATCAACATAACTACAGAAGTCTGTCATTTTTAACATAAGTAAATAAAATGGAGGTTTGACCAACACATTTAAACGCAATTTCGCCATTGCTGTAATGTAGAGCCTACGTTGTACATAAATGTGCATCTGACATAAATTAAGGTATTTAGCACAAACCATGAGGGCATGTGGGAAGCAGTATGTAAACAAAAACCGAATCAATGTAAAATTTTTGTGCTAACCTGTAAATCTAAGAGACATGATTCAGATCTTAACCTAATGGCGGGAGAGCCTTTGTGACGACTACGCGGAGAAGCCCTGAAAGTTGACGGTGCATTCGTGGACGGGGCGCCGCCTGTCGCCCCGCTTCATTCCGGCAGGAAAGCGCAAGGGAAACACCCTCGGAATACACCGTCAAAACAGACCGAAGTAGAGCACATGCTAGCATATATGACAAAGCTACGTTACTTCTCCGCTGTATGAAATAAACTCAAGTTTTGCACTTAACGCACAATGCAGCTGAAAACAAGGTAGACAACAAGGTAACTTTGGCTAGGAATAGAGAAACGTAAAGACAGAAAATCAGCCACGTTGTTTTCACGTCGGGGCAAAAGGCTGGGGCGCTATATAACTTGAAGTAGTACATGTGTGTTCACAACACCCATCTCGTATACTCACCGTTTAAAATGTTCGCTAATTTCATCCTCGGTAGCTTTTTCGGGTAAATTTCCCACCCACAAATACCTAGTTTCCCGTACCATTTCCTTCGCTGCTACATCACGCCGAATTTGTTGCAAATTCGTACCATTTCTTTCGCTATGGCCGGATAAGCGTTAACATACAGATCGGCCTAGCCTTCAGCATAGGCAGCTCTACCGAGCAATATGGTGACGTCACCAAAGCTTGCTTTGAACAGTGCGACCTCTGACCTGGCGACCTATATTTTGGACTGGCACTCTCTTGTCTGAGGCTCTCGAGGGTTGGGTACGCGAGGGGTGGGGGGGGGGGGGAGAGGGGCATAATCAAGGGAACACCTGGGCCTCACAAATATATCTTGCATAATAACTTGAACGTTAACTGCGGGGGCCTTTCCTCAGGCACCATCTGGACAAAGTGTTTCTTGTACACCTTTCGTGTCTGCGTGTATATATAATATAGGCTATTTCTCCTCAACCTCGTCATTCGGCTATATTCACAGGCCTGTACGATAGGTGGTCAACCGACAGCATAGCCGAGTATCAGTGTGGGCCTTGACAATGGTGTGGAGTTTGTCTTACGCAAAATGCTTCCAGTTCCACTGTGAAAAAATACTCCACAACACAGTTAAAGGTGTATATTTTATCGTGAATTAACAGGAAACAGTTTTGTAGGTACTGGATAAATATAGTTGTTTCGAACTGTAAATGCTCGATAATAATGTTCACTGGGCTTAAGTGATTGGAGGCCCATGTAACTGCCACAGAAAGCCCTAAGAGAACCCCTTGTATCTTAATGCTAGTCATGGCGGTGGCTGTGTGGCGTGGACTCGACGATGACCGTGTTACATGTTAACTTGGCCTCTCCGCAAAGTAGGGCTATTATATATATAATCTCACGTACATGTAGTTTCAATTTCATCTCCAAGTATTCGACACTGCTTTCATATAGGACATATCGTAAGGTTCAGTGGACTTGCTTTTCAGCGGTGTCAGTTTGATATCTTTTGCCAGTGTAGCCTATCCCAAAAAAAAAATCTGCTGAGAAAATGGCTGACGTGGAAGGAGGGAAGGCTGACTTGATAGTCCGTAATGGACGAATTCTAGATCCCGCAGCAGGCCTCGATTTTATCGGGGACGTGGCCGTGCGGGGCTCCCGTGTTGTACAGACAGGACAGAAACTCGATTTATCCGCAAAAACTGAATTTGATGCGACTGGTTGCCTGGTAACCGCTGGCCTGATAGACTGTCACATCCACGGCTACCAGTACAGTACACCGCTGGGTATTAACATAGACGAGGCCTGCCTTAGTAGAGGAGTTACAACTGTTGTCGACGCAGGCAGTTCTGGTAATTTATGGAATTCACTTTACTGTCCCAACTCCCTTCAGATCCACACACCCATACAAATCACCGGGCATCTTGTTTATAAATCATATGCTTGGGTGCAATAAATATGCAGAACTGGGACATCTTGTCTCTTTCTGTTATGAGGTCTGTATATCTATACCTGTAGCCAACATAACTACATTGATGGCGCCGAGTGATATTATACTAAGTATGTTATACACTTCATACCACGGCTTGTCCCATCTTTCATTGAATCTAATGATTTACGCCCAATATATATAGGCCTATGTAATTTTTTTTTTTTTTTTTGGCTTTTCAGAGAATTGATTGAAAACTTTAGCAAAAACAACTAACATCTCATGTTAGCACACCAACTGAATTGCATCTATATTAAAGATGATCGAGACTGGTGTCGTTTCCATCTCGCAAATATATGCCTACGTTAATTTGTACGTGTTTAGTTTTCCCTTTACCCTAATCCTTTGACAAACAAACCTCTTTCTGTTACAAACAAATCAGATATAGCTGAACTAAAAAGGTCATTATAGACTTATACTTCTGTGGGTGTCATTCAGATCAGGTTAAGTTTCATTTGTTGGAAACTTATTACTCCCATTATACAGTCTCCGCATAAAGCCATGCCAAGTTTTACTTCTTGGAAAGTCATTGATATGGGTACATCCTCTATCCCATTGTGATGTCGTCTTAATTTCGATAAAGAGTGTTCAACTAAATATTTCCTGAATGAAGAATCCTGATTGCTGATGACATTAACATCGATGAAGAAGTTTCTTATTTTAACATTCACACGACAAGATTTTTGTACGTTAAGCCTGGGCACTGAGTATTGATAAATCAAAATGGCCTCTCTTTCACCCATCTGCCTAACCAGCAACCATATAGCTGCAGCAAGTATGTGGGCCAGAACGTTTCGACTAGGCTATAGTGTTTCTCGCCCCTACGACCATCCTTAGATATCGGAGAACCCTAACCCTGTACAGCTATGGTTCTGTTGCTATTTTCAACCTACGGTTTGCACACAGCTACGTTAAACCTCTCATTAAATCCACGCGGCGAGCACGTGGTAATGTCAAGGTCACGCGCATGTGTATAGAGGCAGTCGCTGAACGACGTGATCCTTGTTCACAAAGGCCTTGGCTTCCCTCAGCAAGATGGAGAGGGCAGAGTGGCTGGGATATATTTTAATAATAAATTCCAAAGGAATAGCGGTTGCCGTGTCTTCCAGTGTTATATCATAGTGGAATTATAGTACGAGGGATACTTGTGATAATAGCCGAAATTACCCAAATCTGGATTTAACCCCTTACACCTCAGCTAAATTTGCTGAGATCCACGTAGAAAACCAGGCACGGGAATACGATATCGTCGCCATTTTGGTTCAGTTAAAAGCCGACACTTTTATCACGGCTTTGCCTGGACTGTCGGGAATACTATCCACTGTGGTCGATTTACCAATGCCTATTTTTGCCGAAAAGGAATTAAACATGCCTGAACATGAGTTGTAATGATGTTTGGTTTGAGAAAAATATACCCACTTCATATGAGTGTATCAAATTATAACCGGTTCAAAGAGACAAAGGCCCATTACGGCGGCCATATTGAATTTTTGTGATGTCCGACCGGAGTGGAGTTACTCGCGTGTACCGTCACTTGTGGATCTATTACAGAACCGGTGCTACCATTTTCTTCACTACATAGGGTTCTTGTTGAAAGTTTTATTTATGTTGTTATAATATTAACCGGTTGGTGACGTATTTTTACCCTGTATCATGTATTACGGCCACCGCATTATGCAAATATAGGCATATCTCATTTACCAATATGGCTAAGATCTTTTCTTCTTTCTCCATGCCCAGAGACTGGTTACCCGAGTGGATCTATAGAGGTTTGTGGAGTTGTACACGGATCTGTATATTTTTGGTAGACTGTTTCAAGTATCAGTTTTTCAGGATTCTTATACACCGGATATTTGTGCTAGATTTTGCATGTCTTGTGTGTCGGCCTGTAGATCTCTATTTTTTTTTTGGGGGGGGTTTTGTTTTTTTTTCTCTCAATATAGATGTTTATGCTATCAGGGTGCTTACTTTGACACGCGAGCACACAGTCTCTAGGATTTATTATGCACTGTAGTCAGTCTGTGCTGCACAATGTAGGGTATTCTACCCGTAGTGTTATTTTTGCTTTCATGTGGTAACAGGCTGACTAATATGGGATTGGGACCACAGCCTGGTCTTCCTTTGTTTGCAGCCGGTACACACATGGAATGCCGTTTTACTGCATGCGTGTACGCTCTCGCGCCAGAGTGGCAAACAATGGATGGGGCTCTCAAGTATGGGGTGCTGGACGGGAGGGAATGTTAATTGCTTTTTTTTCTTTTCTTTGCCCCCCTAGGACATATCTTGTAGCCTTTGGTTCATGTTAATGAGTTCTCTGTACAGTGCATGATCTGACATTCCATTTTATCTCTTTTTCAAACTTTTAATCACCCAGACTGAATCCACCTCGAATGAGACGGCTAGATTATTCTGCCGCGTATCAAATCGCGAAGTTCCAGTACATTCAATTAAACCCACATGCTCTGCTCGTAAATTAGTCTAATGAACCACCAAAACAAACTGCCGGCTGCTCCAGCTAAGGGCGGGGGGCAAGGGAGGGGAGGGGGGCTAATCTTTGTCAATATAATTTAGCATTAGTCATTAGGACTAGCCCGGGCATCGCCATCCCGTGTAAGGCCAAGGGATACTGATGTGTCTCCAGCCTCATTCCGGATAATTTCCATGGGCGAGGATGATGGTTTGAACAAGTTGGCTCAATGTCTGCTTTGTTCAGGGTATCATCAAAACCCGGAGAAGGGTCGCTGAGGTAAATAATTATCTACCACGTCACAATGTGTATGATGTCCACTCTATACAGCTGCGAATATCTGGATATGGTCGTATGATCACTTGAGTAGTAAGAGGCAAAAGCGGTGCAGTTTTTTGTGAAGAATAATGGAAAACGAAATAAGTTCAAAACGGGATGTATCGTTATATGTGCTTCCCACCAGTTAGAAGGTAGTAGAGACAGAGGTACCTAATAGAAACCGTAGTTTTTGTAGGCAAATTGGTAAAGTGGAAAACAGGCCTGAGTTCGTGTTTATGTGTGTATATTGGTGTGTTCTGCACAGCTTATGGTTGCTTGAAATCTTAGAACCTAAAACCAGACCTTGTAACCTTTATTTTTCCAGACGGAGAAAATGTGCATTTTCACTGGGAACGAAGGTGAATCCAGATCAGACAACTGAAGCTATCCTTTGTCCAGCTGATATCCATTTTATCAGAGACTAGTTCATGCAGATATAGTCGATACCCAGTGATCATTTGGGAATTTTCCGGTCTGAACAATCGTGGATCAGAAGAGCGCTGAACGTTTTTCAGGTCTGACAAACCTGGAGCGCAGATGAATAGGCTATCATATAAATCACATTTTCCTAGTTGCTTTCAGCAACCAGTTCTAATATTTAGATATGTATTTATGCCTGGGGTTTTAACGTCTAACCTCGTAGTGCTAAAGGCCAGGCGAGGCAGCAGCAAGTACCATTTTCAAAGTCTTCGGTATGACCCGACTTCGAGGCGAACTTTCTAACCATCAAGCCACCGAAGCGATCCCACTTCTAAGTAAAATTGTTTTATCTAAGAAGAAAGGTCTCATTGTATGGAGGGACAGACTGCCTGGGTGCGTTCACTGTATTACAAAAGTTTTAGCGGCATAGGCAAGAACCTGTAAGTTTAGCGCGGATGGACTGTGTTATCACTGTGCATTGTTCTGTTGTTTTTGTTTGTTCCCTTTTAGTACCTTTGTAGGGCATTGACACATTTTTCATCGTGCATGACCCATTTTTCATCTTCGATGTACCGGAATAGCCAGATACAGGGTTCTACGACATAACTTAGGTAATGCAAAACCACAATAGTATCACATCATCAGATAGACTTCCTCACACCCCTCTTGGAATTGAAGTGGAACATTAAACCCAGGGGTTAAGTCAGCTTGTTTTCACACATATCTATTTCTCTTATTTCATGAGCATATATCTTCATTGCTCTTCTGGAATGTGATGCACACTGTTACCCCACAACAGGGCCTATAGCGATAACAGGATTTGAACTCCGGTCCGATATTGCATACGCGTGAAGAACAGTTTTGTGTTAAATTGCTTAATGCTTTTAGTATAATCGACAAAATCCTTGCTTACAGAGATGCATGCGGCACGTAGTATCAGTTTTACTGACTGGATGAAAAAAATAGATAAATTTAGTCCTTGATTTACTGTGTAGCATAGGTCATTGAGTTCGGGGAAATGTTATGGTACATGCGATACATATGGTGCATATTCAAATATATGGATTCCCAGAGTATAGTAAATGGACGCGGGACCTGAAGTTGAACTGAAGCCGAAGCTATTTCAACTGACATTGTGTAAGAGCATTTGCTTTGGGTCACTGAGTCCCAGATAGAGTTACGTAACAGTAACGAGTTTACACCTTCGTAAGGCTGAACCTATGGGTCAGAACTGGTCGGTGTGCCCTTGTACTGAACTTCACATGTCTGGGAACTGACCAGAATCTCATTGACTCCAATACCTCGAGGAACGTGGGCTTGGGGTGTCTTTGTCCATGGTATTGTACAGTCGGTACAGGAGAAATAATGAGCCTCTGCGGCCAACACAGACAAAATGATCATTAACTTTCCCTCGGGAACTTTGAACTGATCAACCGGAACGTCGTCTGACATTTTTGATAGGATTGCAGAAGTCCTGTAATTCGGTTAATCAGCCATGAAGTATTTGTAATGACACACATTTATCTCTTCTTGACACCGAAACAAGCCATGTATGCGGAATTGCAATTGCGCACTTGTGTAAATCCATGGTGTAGATTAGCAGCATTGAGCAATACACGTTTGACGATGTTCATGGGCCCGCCTTGCAAGGCTCTCGAAACGCTATGCCAAGCTTATTTACCATGGCCACTGTATGTTCCATTGGAGGTTATATCCCAGTCGCATGTAGCTGTTTCGTAAAAGCGGACCTCAGCTTTCCAACTAGTGGAGTTTGTACCTCTTTGGCATGTGTTTCCAAAAGGCTATTGAGAACCATACAAATGACCATCTCATATACAAAGCAGTTGCCAGGCCCACTTTTATGTATAGCTTTGTTTGTTGTCTGGATGGAGAATATATTTAGCTTGTCTCAAGTATTAACTTCGGCAGTTTCTTTACAATTGTTAAAGCTAGCAAACTTCAGTTGTGCACCTGTGTGTTCGAAATGTAGGAAACATCTCCAATTTATTACGTATTATTTTGGATGTCTCCCGGATGTATCTTGGTGAACAGGGAAAGGCAGATACATGGGAAATATATATATATATATATATATATATATATATATATATACTCATAAATATTCAGATGGACAGGTAGGAATCCAGTTGCTATTATCGTTGGGTAGTTTTCAGGGTAGTCCAGGAAGACACCCTGTTGCCATTATAGTACATGTACGTTGTGGAGCTACGCGTGCTTTTCTGTTGTTTCCAATTGAATTGTAGTATAAGGCGTTATGAAGTCAGAACTCACATTCTAGAGTTCTCGTTGTACAGACTACGTTGGCAACAGGGGTTGTACTAATACCTTAGAATATCACTTTATATCACAACAACAAGACCTGTTTGTGATAAACTGTAGCTGTGCGTTTCCACGATACTCGAGTCGTCTAACACGTGGAATATTTTATATCAATATATCTCACTAGAACACGTTTACGTTTGCTAAAAGCAAACCCTTGTTAGAAATAAACTTCAAGTATCACAAGATTGCCTATAACAACGCAACATTTATCGCTACACACCGTTCTGTTGACCTAGGAATTCCTGTGGCTTGGCTCTAGTTCCGAGGAAGTAATTTCCCTTTCTAGCATGAGGTTTAGTTTGTTAATCGCCCGGTTAGTTATGACGTATCATCGGGAAAAGCCACTTTACTGATGACACCTTCTTGAGTTAAGTGAACGAATTCCCGCTCATCAATGTGCAGTCATCAATGTTACCGTTTCCTTGGAGACCAAAAGACGTGAATCTTGCACGGAACTAGACTGTTCATTAAACACTTAGTTACACTATTCATTGAAAACTTACCATTCACGGAAAACATAGCTTTCCAGAACGCTTTTGGTGTTGAAAGCCATACATGTTGTTTTCTTTGTTTTGCGCTCGGCTTTGTGGCGTGTGATTTTGCGTGGTTTGGTGCTTTTCTCTCCCATACTGACTCTAGGCTTGATTTCTTTGAGAGGTTCCAGTTAATGGAAGGATTTTCTTAAGATGTCTTAATATCATGGCAGACAATTTGAAGCGGGCCTGCAGAATTTAGACAAATGCTAACAGATTTGCTAAAACCGATGACTCAAGACATGCGATGATGTACATAAATGCTTCAGTGTCTTCCTTTTTTTTTACGTAACACAGCCTATCAAGTAAAAATGTCCATGGAGAGAGTTTATTGACAGAAAGCTGACGAGTTGGGACTTCATTTAATGGTGCAGCCAGCCATACAAGTATATGTGTGTACACCATTCAGACTTTCGTCATTTCTACGGCTTGGTCTCGCAGTTATATATTGAACAGATACACGCAGTACAAAATCTAGACGAATACAGGATTGTCATTAAGCACGGGCATGAGCAATTTGCTTTTTGCTGTCAATGATGCCGGTAATGGAAGGTCTTTCTCAGTTACAAAAGTCTCAACAGTTAACGGTTGGGATGACGTAACTATCTTAGCAGACAGTCACGTGACGCATTTGTCGAGTAGCACGCGATTAATTCACGTGAGAGGTTCGTGACAAGCAATAATGATCCAGTTCATGGGTTTGACGATCTTGGTGGTAGGCCTATATCCTTCGTTTAAGTATACCGCGTGCATCCTTACATTTATGCTGAGACTAGTGGTTGGGTCGTTCCTATAACATACTTTTTTTCGACAATGTTTTCTTCTAAGCTGTGAAATAGAATCCAATATTTTGTTCGTAACAAACATGCGTGACGGCATTATTATCTTTATAGTATCAATTTGTTGACCAAAAAAAAAATGATTCAAGGCGGTTGTAAACTATTTCTACATATTGCTCCACTGAATAGTTCAGAATGCCACGTAATAGGCATTCGTGTAAATTTTGTTCCAGTGACCTTATGATCAGATCACTTCTCTGTACTTGCAGTCAGTTCTCATCAAACGAGAGACAGAATTATGCAATACCCAACTGACATTTTAAGGTACCATGGACCTATAAGTCAAAGCAGAATATAGCATTCTTCGTGGCACGGTGTGATTTGCCAGAGCATTGTTTGTTTCCATTTTCCAGGAAAACCTCGAAATAAATCTCTGTTGTATAGCAGAGGTCGGTGTGTTGGAAGGGGTCCAGCATGTTTGGTTGTTCGGTTGAGTTCTGCGCAGGCCTATACAGCATATGTGGTCTCCAAGCGTTCAAAGAATTCTGGGGCTCTGATTAACCCATGGGTATAGAAACTGGGAAAATGTGGGTGAAAACTCCGTGTCCTCAAAACATTCATGTGTTTTTGTCAAGGTACAAATTCCACACAGATCTAGAGAACTGCGGGATATATAGGAACAGTGAGAGCACTTTCCAAAATTACGAGGATCTGCTAAACAGAGGCATTTATTAGTTGCCTCTTGTTTGACACAGCACTTGGCGACTTTACGTTCCTTGTTAATTGTTGTTAATACTTTGCAACGGATTCGAAGACCCACGAACCAAGAACAGTGCTATTTCTGTCTCTTCTTTACTTTTCCTTTCTGAGTAGAGAGTTTGTTACATTTGTCAGCCGCACATCTTAGAAGCCTACAGCTAATAATCGTCACGGTATGGCTGGAATACTCTCGAAAGTGGCGTTAAGCCACATTAATCATTTGTGCAAAGCCAACCTGAGTTCAGTGCGTCCACACTTTAACAATCTTTTATATGTTTCGGTATCAGGACATGTATGTGCTGGCCGTTATAACCATTGGAGTCCATATTTCAGCTGAATATAAGTCACGTAGATATCACATTGATAACTCAGTCCTGAACCACGACATGCGTGTAAAGTACCAGGTCTTATCTCTGTACATGAAAACGTTGTCGATGTGATGCATATTATATGGCAGGCCTGTAGACTAATACGACCTTGTATGTATTATAAACACCCTTATAAAAATTAGTTGAGAGCAAAGTATAGTAGATTCAACAAGGAACCTGGTCTGACAATCTCCTGTGGAAAGGTTCTAAATAGACCTAACAGATCTGAGGACGTGGTTTTCATGTGTAGTAGGCACCTTCTTTTTTTAATGTAACACAAATGAAGTCAGACCATGATGCGTCCAAACGGGAAGCGCGTACTAAAGAGTATGTTATATGTGTGTGAGAGAGACGCCAACACTTGCATCCCGCAATAGCATCTCCATGTCGATATTATACCAGACGGAGCTATTGTAGACAGTTATACATTTACCTTTTTGAGATCTACAGCAGGTATGTGGGAGCCCATATAGCTGACACTGTATCCAAACTATTGAAATGAAAAGGCCGCAGTAAGATCCAAGCAAATATTATTACAATATTAATGTCTTAATCCAGAACGACATCTCATTTCTGCAGTATTAGTGATTCATTGTAATTGATAGGTATTTTTGATGTCTGTTGTTGATTGTGTATTTTCCACCTCAGAGTATAAGTTAACAATTAAGGCCTTGTGCTCTCGAAAATGTCGACTGATTGCTCTGTACCATATAATTGGTTTAGACAACATCAGCTAAAATAGCTATATACAGACAACTCCAGGGCAGCTGAACAACAACCAGTCGTCGATGTCGTGGGATTCCCTTTGTAACAGGATATTTGTCAAGTCTATATAGCCTTTTTTGAAAGGTGCAAAATATTTGGAAATATATCTGGCAGTGTTTGTGGGTTGTAAGCACACTTTAAGCTAAATGGAGCGTTTATATTTACGGGAACAACCACATCCTATTCTACATCCTACACAACCCGTGACTTCTCTCAACAATACATCCTCTTGAGTTGGCACAAGACAAACGAAAAGGGGATAGAGGCCGAAAGTCCGCTTATGTCGGCCAATGGCTGCGGCGTAATCCACGCTTCGCCACCGACCCCAGGTGTGTTTGCTGTAGGGCGAGAAGGGGAGTTCGTAGAAAGGGCAGGCAGCACGATGTGGAGGTCGGGAAAATAGAGCTTTGATGGCCACTGTCTGGTCACGCGCGTTTAGGCCGAAGGCTTTTCTGCCTCTCCACTGGTCATCTTTGATGAATCTAGGAAACAGAAATGGCGGACGTGCGAACTGGTCTTTGCTTCATACCAATCCCAAACCTAACGTGAGCTGTCATGCAACGACGAATGGTATGTGCTGGCGCCTATAATTATACTATTCGTTATTGTGATGTGCTTGGTCTACATACGTGCATCGGAAGTATGCAGAGCAAACACGAAACTCCCTTGTCGAAAAACGGAAAAAAAGTTCGCGAGACATAAAATGTTGGGGAATGTAAATATGTTTTGTTTTTTTTTTAATTTGCAGTATGCCTATAACGGGAGATTTTGGTTGCGCTTAATGTTACTTAACTCCACATCAGCATATATAGCTTACGTGTCGTTTACATAGTGAAAAGATGTAACAGCATTCCCTGGTGTCTGCGTGGGCTCAACAAATGTGGCCCATATCTCTCATTGGTATATGAAGATGCAAGCAGGAAGTGCCTCTGGACAAAATCTTCACGGTTCTTAAATTATTCAGTCTAGGTATTTTCTTGCAGGCCATTAGTTGTCTGGTTATATATGCTAACTTTGGTAAGTGGCGCCTAAGAGTCACCTATAACCAATCATTTCATTCCGGTAGACGACGGAAACAGCTGTTGTAGACTCGTATACCTGCTCTAATAGGGAAAGATTGTATTAGGACCGAAGCTGTAATTTCGACCAAGACGCAGCATCTGTTGGCGCATGTTGTTTCATCAAAAACAGAAGGTAACAGTGCGAAGTCAGTAGAAAACACCCTTATTAAAACTCCCACGCTTCGTATATTAAAATTTTTTTCGTAGTTATATTTACACTTTTACCGGGAAGAGATATGGTACAATAACAACTCTGAAATAACAAATGTGAAACCAGGCTTTACATATTGATTCTTTGTTTCGGGTTTTAATTATAAAGCTATTACAAAAAAAAAACTAATATCAGTGTGTAACGCCTTTATACGTTTTTGTTAAATATTTCGCTTTACACACAAGCCATTTTTCAGCCAAGCGTCGAGTTCTACATTCATTTACCACTCGTAAACGAGGTTTTTTCCTCGTTTTCAGAAATGTTTTTAAAAATTATACGGGAACTTGAGATAATAATAATAATATGAATGAGTAAATACTAACCATTTATTGTCTAACCGTTTACTAACCGTTTATTGTCAGCCATTTTTCAACCAAGCGTCGGGCTTTGGGATACTACCCATTAACGAAATCTCTTTCCTCACACTGTTCTAAAGGGTTTTAAAATTTCAGAAATATTTAAGAAAAAATGTACGGAAACTTAGGATCGGTCAATTTGGGGAAGAAAAGATGACATTTCCTGTTCCGGGTTGCGAGTGTACGTCAGTAGCCAAAAAAAAAAAAAAGGACGATACGAAGGTTTAGAGATTCGATGTAATGTCTTGTTGACCTTTGTGTCCTGAAGTCGTCGCTTTAATTCGTCGATATTTGTGTCATGAGTAAATTAGTTTAGTAGATTTGTGTAGGTAATTTAATGAATTAATGTTAGAACACACTGATCTGCTCTCGTGTGCCGTACAGCGACGACGTCATGGCCCACAGGAACGCTATCATGATGTTCATGTATGTCGAAACTGTCTTTTTTTTGGTACTATATCGTACTCGTAACCCGGAACAGAAAATGTCGCCTGCTGTCGTATAACGTCGAAACTCTAATCTCCCGTACATGGATCCCATTAAGATGTTTGTTCCAACTACATGTACAAGAGAGTGCTGTGTTTCAGCCAAGTCGAGTAGTTTGACCTGAACGAAACTTCTAGTAAGTAAACTTCGTTAGGAATAGTTAGTTAGCATGAGAACAGTTGTCTTCTGTAAACAATCTATTTTTGTATGAGGGAAGTTGTGGTTGTCATTAAAGCATGCCAACGGCAGAGCAACTTTGGACAGCCTGACGGGTTGCTCGCGTTACCATGGCGACTGAGGATTTTCTTCTCTGTTGGCCTGAGGAGAGGATCTGCTAATAAAGATTGTAGTGAAACATCTGTGTATAAGCCACTCCTTCCCTGCTTGGTTTAGAAGAACCCACTTAACGAGGCGTAAATACGTTATGTATGGATTTGTGTATGCACAGGAAGAGATGCGCTAGTTACCGTACACCCATACAGAACAGAGCTGTATAATGATAAACACATATACTCCAGAGCGGCCATCAATTTACTTCCCTGCACATTAAGCCGATCATACACAATAATACCTCCACGTTCATCCCTTTTCACATTCAACTTGAAAGCCGTTCAACTCGCAGATGTAGCCTTGAGTTTTTTTTTTTATGAGCACGTTATCTTGATCCTGCACATATCATACATTCCTCATGCACTCAGTTGTCAGTCTAACGACTCTCCGCTCTTTTCTTTTTGTGTCTTTTTCTCTTTTTTATTGGATCATATAAAAACAATTATTTACGTAAAGGATCACCTTCAGACAGAAAAAAGACCACATAATTAAAACGAGGTCAACTTCACGAACGTTGCTTTTCAGCTATTTTGAAACATTATCGTTCTGACAAAACATTAAGTGTTAAAAACAGACATATTACAGCTGTCATGCGCAGATGGCTAAACCTAAACGTATATTCAGTGAGGATATATGGCGACCTCTAAGACGTGACGTTCGTTTCATTTGCAGCGTCCGTGCATGGCTTTTTGCTATGAAAGTGTGCGAACTGCAGCCTCTCATCTGTTAGGTTAGCAAATCAAATCCAATTTCAGAATTTTCATCTGACCCAAGCCCACCAGGAGCTGCACTATACAGTAGGATGAGATGGTTCGTCATGGTTGTAAACTCACATTCCCAAAACTTTTGAAATCGGCTCTGTCTGAATGAACAAGTAAGTGAACGTCATTCGTGAAGGGACATCTCCGAGTGAGGTTTGGTTAATATAGATGACTCCTTCAGAGAGTGACTTTGTGAATTCTTCTTGTACAGTTAAAGTAAAAGCGGGCTTTATTATACCATTAAAGTAAATGGATGGTATTCCAATCAATAGAAATGCATTATATTACAACATGGCTATTTATTTATTTGCTTCGCGTTTTACGCCATACTCAAGAATATTTGACTTATACGACGGGGGCCAGCATTATGGTGGAAAGAAACGGAGCAGAGCCCGGAGGAAAGCCATGACCATCTGCAAATTGCTGACAGACCTTCTCATGTACATTATAATATATAGGATGTAACTAAAATACACTTGCACTGACTTACTCAAATAAAGGCAGCAAAAAAAACAACTCGGGCTTTACATGGCGCTCATCCAATGTATCGAACTTGGGCCTGAGGAAGATTATATACTTTCTGTTAAAGAAAACTTTAATAATTACTAAATAATTAAGTTTTCAAAGGGTATTCCCATATATATTTCCTATATATACATATATACAATAGGCATTATACTGACATCAATAAAACAGTCAGTCAAACTGACCGACTCAAATAAAGGAAGCAATGAAATAACCCAGGCTTTCTAAGGCGCTCTTCCCACATTGGAAACTAGGAGCATAGCGTGCTGAACTGTAACTGGTTTTCAGCTGTCTCAGGAGACAAAAGAATCTCGGAATCTCGGTTCCCTAAAGTCGTGTCCTCTCATTCGTCCTCCAGTTAGCCATCGATCCGGCCTGGAATGGTCTACACCAACATCGTAATCACATCAGTATCCAAGGCGACGAAGCCCATAAACTCGCAGGCGTTGGTTTGCGGAAACCTAATTTCTGTCAATAATTACTTCGCGCGGAAGTGAAAACGCCATTACTTTCGCACCAACAGGAACGCTCTTCAGCTCTCATTGAAATGCAACGGCTCACTCAGGCTTGATTATCGGAAGTCGTGACTGTAGCTTTAGTGTGCCGTATTCATTGCACGGACTATATACGGGTTGGGAGATGGCTTTAGCTGTCATGGGACTGCGTTAAGAAAACCAAACGTCAAATGACGAGATACAGACCTTGAGCTTGCCTGCATTTGTGCCTTATCCCAGCTATTATTGGGATTCTTGAGATCCAAAACGAATATTGGCGGTGTCTGGTGGTATTTGTTTTCGGTGTACAAGTAATCACGCCTTTTAATCTGTACGGAACAATATTTCGAATATATCAAATACAGGGTTTACATATCTGGCGTTGAAGCATTTGTTAGATTCAGTTGTGTTGTGTGACGATTTTAATCAACGTCACAAGTTATCAAAGCATCAAGTAGTGTGTCAACGATATTCCATCAGACGTCTTCATTGACAGTTCCTTTAGTAAATAATACATTCAGTACAGTTATATGGATGGCGTCTCTGGCACTGGGCTTCATAACTGTGTCTAATTCCGGTTGAACGTGGTTAGAGGCTGTATTTGCATCGTCATGGTAGCTGTATAAACAGTTGCATTCGATGACCAACTGAGCTACACCAGTGTATTTTGATTAAATATACCTTACATGAACTAGGATGGTTTGCAATTTGAGTACAGATTAAATTCATTCGTCTAGAACATTCCTTACGACATCTCGTCATCAGAGAGAACTGTTGATTGCTTCTCTTTCTCCGTCCCAGTTGTTTTACTTTAGATAATTTTTAGTTCTTTGATAGTTTGTGTTGAACGTTGTTTTGAAAATGGGTCTTGCAATTAGTGGTCCATGAACACCCATTAAGGCCGTCAACGGCTGGTACACGTTTACACAGTAAGTCTTCGTTGACGACTATATCCGCGCCATGTATGATACAAGTAGTTAGCCTGACAAAAGAGTCATCCTTACCGACGATACGTTGATTCATTTTCATATCTCATTGGCTCTGTACTCATACTTATTGCCCGGAGAATGGTCTCACACGTTCTCTTTCAATTGCTGCTTAATGGAGAAACTCGGGTTTTCTTTAAAGCTATGTTGACCTTGCGATTATTGACCTGGAACGTCCATTTTCATTGAAGGCTCTATTATGAATATCTGTTCCGATCTGATAGATCCGTTAATTGGTTTATTTAGTGGATTGTTGTTTATCGCCGTGTTCAATAATATTTAGCTTTTGCGACGGCGGTCCCTGATATGGGTAGAGGAAACAGGGTTGTCCAGAGTAACCCGCCGGCCTATAGGCAAGCTACTGACGAAATTTCCAACATGTGATTCATCCGCAGCTCGAGCTCAATGCTGGCTGCCGTATTGGAGGAAGCTCCCCAACGCTGATAAAATTTTTACCAACGTGTAATACAAAGTATGCAATAAATAGAAAAGACTTTTTCATGTACAGCAAAATCATACCTTTCACATTCGGGTTTGTTTACAAAGGAAATATCTGTTTGTCATGCGCAAGCCCCGTCTCGTATAACTGATCCAGGTGAAAGGAAACGCAAGATGGCGCTTGAGCTAAAAGGGCTAAAAGTCTGGGGATGTTTATTCTCCATTAACCACGTTTACGAAGATCTTCCTCTATGCTAAGGGATAATATATTTATGTGTATTTTTAACGAAGGATGCTTGATCTAGTCTCCTAAGGCCTTCCAGATAGATGTCTTCATTATAATTCATTATGACAGATACTATAAATATGTTAATCCAGAAGTCTGTGATTGGCCAACACTTATAGCCAGTCACGTGCTTTGGTTTATAGTTGTTTAATTTTAAATACTTCCAAAGAATGCCAAAGCTACAAAACCGAATGAGACAAAAAATCACTCACATGCACATGTATGTATGTATAGTACATAGATAGACGGCAAATTAAGAAGAACTCATGCATGCAGGCAGATACATCTTACGTGCAACGGTTGCATCCAAAGGGAAACAAACACATCAAAATTGCATGGCTTTATTGCGTGGTATTAACGTGGCATGCACTATCCGGGCCTCAAGCCGATTCTGAAATTTCATTCGAACCTCAGGCATGTATATACACGCATACAGACGAGAAGGGCAGTAAAGACATGTAGGCTATACATAGGCTATACAACCGTTATTCTTCATAGTCATACATGCAATGTACAAAATTAGCAAAGTTGAAGTCTTTGGGAAAGTCTTCCAGCAACCAGTGGATAGCCATGGGTTTCCCCTGGCTCTTCCCGGTTTCCTCCCACCATAATGCTGGCTGCTGTAGTATAAGTGAAATATTCTTGAGTACAGCGTAAAATACTAATCACATAAATAAATAAATAAACAGCAACGGTTTAAATAACAATGAAGGTGGTACTGTATGAACACTGAAGTCCCAGTTACACCAGCACTATCCATTAAGCTGATTGCGATCTTCCAATAGCCTTTGAGCCATAATACTTTAATGTGGATTTTGATATTATAACTGGTGTACACTATGCCATGTAGAAGCCGATACTGCAGGATATAGTGTGTCAGAACAAATCCTGGCGCTGATTGTTGGGTTTACATGTTACATTTATTTATTTGTTTGGTGGTTAACCAAGATATAAATAAATAAATGATATTTGTTTGTCACGAAGAATGTGAAAGAAAGAGCATGATATCAATGTTGAGTAGGTAAACATTTTTTTGTCAAATTGCCTGTATATCAGTATCACAACTCTTCTCGAATCAGTTCTTATACTGTAACTTGATTCAAGTAGCTGCATCAGAAAAAAAAAAGAAACATTGAATAATTCTCCGCCCAAAATAGCTGGAGGAGTTGTTCCAGTTTGCATCAGGGAGGTTAGAGGTTTCAGCGCTGACCGCAAAACCCTTCAATGTTATATTGGGGTGTATGACGTCATTGCGCCCTTTAAAATACACCGTTACTGGGGTGAATCAAAGCAGAGATCCTCGTCACGGAAGTTGGGAAGATGATATCTACTCTACATTCATGCTCTCCCCCACTCCCCCCACCCTCTCCTTCCTTACCCCAAACCGCCGCTAACCGACCCCATTTTCTCGTTAACAGTCGCATAGGCAAACTTTGTGCTGACTATCACGCCAGCTATAGGCTTATTTCTCAATGCGCCTGCGGTTATCAGTCTGGCAGATTGCCAGCATCCGGGAACACGATTTTTAAATAAAGGACAATGATAAACGGGTTTCTCCAGTAGACCGGTAAATGACACGCTGTTCTAATCGGCAAATCTCGCGCTGTTGGAATCGGGAACTGCGTGGATTATTCAGGTGAGCACATTCTGCTGACAGCCGATAAGGGTATGGGAGGTCAGAAAGCAGTAAATGAGAACAACACTAAGGAGTATAAACACTGTATGTTCCTACATATGCATGTAGATATCATATATCACAACTGAACCCCCCCCCCCCCTCTCCCTTTTCTCTACGCACACACACACACATACATATACATATGCATACCAAACCAGCGTAATAATTACAGCGTAATAGACTTTGAAATCAATGAATGAATGTTTAGGGCATAATGACGTACTTAACAATTTTTCAGTCATATGACGACGAGGAGTCATGAGATGTGTGTAGATATACTGTGTCTGCTTGTGGCAGGGCGAGTCCATGCCGTCAGATTGCAGCCGTTACTGAAGTATCATACCGAAGACACCAGACATGATACCCCACCCAGTCACATCACTCTCACACACAGCTAACCAGTCAAGTTTCCTTGCTCTAGCATTTCCGTCATTTATTGTAGCTATATATAGTGAAATATAATACCAACTAATCTCAAAGGGGACTAATTCTACTTCCCGCGCCGGGCCTATATAACTATACGTCATTACATCAGTTAGCTTAGTCTCATCACAGCCAGGGTAATTTGTATATACATATGTGCATATGTACGTTTCGACGTGCATTCTAACATCGTTGTCAAGTAAGAGATGTTACTCTCAAATTGTAGATGACTCCTAGAGTTAAGATTTGTCTCATCTAGAGGAGCTCTCGCGAGAATGCCCTTGCGCACCGTCTCAGCAATCATCTATTTTGTCATAACTGTCGAGAAGGGGTTATAAACTTTTTGTTAAGCACATTTTGGTTTGGTGATTCTTTTGGTTATAACGTTTTCGGTAAATTTACGACGTATGTACAGACCATCCTGATGTGTTTTTTTATGACAGACACACTTTTTGTTTGACCTGAGCAAAGGATCGGAGTTCAGTCAAACAGTACACGACAAGAAAACTTTTGTGTGCGCACTGTCAACCGGTTACAAGGCCTCTGGGGTGTATAATCGGGTGAGCTCGGTACACAGGACACATGCAGGCCTGTAGGCCCTATCTCCTGCCTACAGGTGAAGGATACAGTACTGATGTTTGTTCCCACAGCGTAATGCGACGTGGAATGCGGATCTAGCAACCACAACTCCCCCTCCCTCCCCCCCCTCCCCCCCCCCCCCGCTCCCTTCATTGGTGAAATTGTAGGTCTAGATAAAAAAAAGCTGTAGAGCGGAATCTGCCTAAGCTGCCTGAAGATGCTTGGTGCATGACGGACATGCGCAGAAAGTCAGGCCGGATCTCGGGCTCACATCTCCACACGGTCGCTTAACCAGACAAGTCATAAATAAATCCCGTAAATTTTCTTGTTTTTAGGACAGATAGCGGCAGTGTGGAAAACAAAAAATTGCAGTTCTCTCTGTTGCTTTTGGAAAGCAAAGATATGTATACAGGTTCGGGAATTCAGACAGCATATCACAACATATTTAAAACTAAACCAGTCCCTGTATCTCCGAAACTATATTGTATGTTGATATTAAAGTTTCTTATGCTGTTTAATATGGGATAATCCGTGAATTTGACGCCCAAAACATCCATTAGGCCTATCATATAATTTGAACCATAAGCCTAAATACGGTAACGATGGTACTGTAAACGCTAAGACAATTGTACTTTAACACGTGAAGATATATGGAGAGGCCTATTGATGCCTAAATACACCTATCACCCGGTATACCCACATATATGTACAATCGTAATTAGCCCAAGACTGGCGAATGTAGGCCTAAAAGCTCCATGCAAGATTTGCGCATATCTAATGTCGACTTTCGTCTCGTGATAGCCTCAAGCAGTGAAAGTGTTTTCCTTTTCCTTTTCAAATGCTCCTGGTCGATGTAAATTTATCTCTGAGTCTCACGCCAGTCAATTGTTAATTTGACGTTTCTTGTTTTCCACTGCTTTTCTTAAGTGTATGTCTGAAATATTAATGATGCATTTCCTAGAAACACATAGGGGCCTACAGACATGCTCAGACAATGATCAAAATCTTTACTGATGGATATTATTGTGACTCCAAGGCGGTTAAACACCTAGGCCCGTGTTTTGTTCCGCTGCATCTTGAACCTTTGACCCGTTTGTTAAATTCAGAAGCGATTCTATGTTATATATAAGGATCCCTAACGAGAAGATTCGCTCAAACCGAAACACACTTGTCATAAAGAATGTCGCTTTTTCCTGACACTCGATCACAACAGACTTGGTCCATACGAAAAACCCGCCTCCATGATGTTGTTTACTCCGGGGTGAGCCTCTCATGAGCATGCACACAAATCTCAAAGCAGCCGAATCACGAGTGGATTTATCGCGCCAGGGTATTGAGTTTGACGAACAATTACGCGCAGAAATCCATTATATGCCGCTATTATCTGCATATAAAAATGCTTTTATCGAGCTGGTCCCAGCCGGCGGCCGGGGTGTTATTAGCGGTATTTGACAGCCGCAAATCCTGCCGGACGTAATCGCAGCCATGGAAACCACTTCGACCTTCTCCAGCAAGAAGCTTAGAGCGAGCGGTCAGCGAGGTGAAAAGTTCACATACGTTGAGGAAAAACATGGCGTTGAGTGCACAGACCACAGCGCGCGGACATTTTTTGTCTGCCCTCAGGCGCAGGGTTTGATTTTTTTTTATACAGCCTTTGCTGAAATTACTCCTGGTGGAACACAGCTTGTTAAGTCTCACGTGACGTGGTCTTCACTTATCCTTCAAATACCGTCAATTTTGATTACCTGCCAGATTGGAGGGTGTAGAGGATGGACAGGATCGCTGAGCGCTCCACGTACATGTATAGTCTACATGTAGCCAGCCGGCATGCAGCTTCCCAGCCAGTAATCTCCATGGTCAAATGGCTCATATCTTATCTTAGGCTTTTCTTATTTGTACGATACCATACATTATTCCAACATATCCACCAACTTCGGCCCATATTGGCTTGGATCTCTTGAGGCCTGTTTGTCATTCGCGGAGCAAAAACCGAGAGGCTGAGTCTAATTCCTCTGGGATGATTTTATGTTCAGTACTCGGCGTGCCGCTGTACTCAACAGAGCTAACTCGGTGACGGCTCACTGCGCATGTATTATAGCGCGTGGGTTGAATTTTTGCCTTAAGTTTTATGTGTTGGTTTTTTTTCTGTTGTGCGAAGGCTGATATTGGACTGACGGGTCTCCGAAACGAGGTCGTTGTGTAAAATGTTGAAATCATTGTTGTAGTCACGACATTTAATTTTTTTTTGAAACGACTTCTGTCTAACTACTTTTCCTAAGCGAAAGAGGGTCATTTTTCCACACGGGTGATCATTGTACATAGCTTAATTTTGTCTTGTTTTCAAAGGCATGGATGTATGGAAGGAGGAACAAGGGGCATACGCGATGATCTATCATAATGCAGACAAATTAATCCAATGTTGAAACAAAGTTCGAGTCCTTCTGTGTTGGTATCGCACACTGGACACTTTAAACAGCGCGAGTTGTTGCTCCTTCCATATATATGTCCTAGCGTAACAACGTAAAAGAGAAACATTTTGATAGTTTGAAGTTCTTTATTTGGCTGGTCACATAACTGAAATATTTCCGACGTGGTGTTAAGCCACAATCATTCACTGATTCTTTTTTGTGGCTTAAAATATATAGTTTTGATTTACTGGCCATGTACTGTGCTCTTATAACGCATATGTTCTTGAGTTCATGGAATAAAACCAATGCTTCAGTGAAATGGTGAAGAAAACACTAACATGAAGTAAATGTCAGATGAAAGACCATTTAACACTGTTGAACATATAACCCCATGAAAATAAATCGAACTATTTTCCTGGACATTCTTCTTGATGGTCTTTCATCTGACGTATACTTCGTTTTCATGTTTTCTTTGCCTTTAAACGGCAAGTTATGTGTGACCATATATGATTTGGGCTACTGATTAGAAACACTGTCCATATTTGACAAGAGGTACTTGTTATCAATTTCTCACTGAAAAAATTTCGAAACTGAAGGCGTTCGATGGAGTTTCACTGACACACTAATTTTGGAATCAACAGCTTGTGACGTTCACTGAAATCACTTGAATGGATTATTGCACTGCGCAAACGTCTATTTTTTTTTTTAATTTCGTTAGCTACGGTACAGGATAATAATATTTGTGTATGCGTTTGAATATTGAACCCTGTAAAACCAGAAAATAGAGATGGCAAAGAAGAAAATCTTTGATTAATATCTGTGTTTGTTAACTCCGCATGTAATATTTCAGCGCGTCCATGGTGAACTATGGTTTCCCGTGTAATTAAACCGTCTAACGTGCTAGAAATGAGACATACAATTCCGTGATAGAAACACCGGTGTGCCATCCATGATGAGTGCTAATTGTTAGCGAAACCAGGCATAAAGACTCTTCGACGAATAAAAGGCACTGTTATTGACGTGTTTGCGCTGTTGCCATGGCGACGCTGATTGAGGCATTGGCTAGTACAGCATTCACCGCTGCACAGGTGCGTGTTTTAATGGCCATGGACTTAACAACTATTCGGAACGGCTTTCAACAATGTGTTACATAGAGGCGAGCTGCCATACGGCAAACAAGTCCAGGACGCAGATCTCTGCAAACACATGGTAGGCTGAGGGAACAATTTACTGGGCTAAGCTCTTGTTATAGTGAACTAGGGTTGGTGTCCTGATTTGGAACCGGTTATTGAACCCGTTATATGCCCCCCCCCCCCCCAACCACCACCCCACTACCCTCTTAACTCTCATTCCCCGCCCAGCTTCACCCTTCATCAATTTTGGGGCGGAGAAGAAGCCCTGATATCAACAAGAACATTAAAGTATCGTATGTTGCCTTCCTTAGATTGATAGGCTGTACCAGTGGGACGAGGGGCGGAGGGGCAAGGGGGGGTAGGGGCAGGAGTCTCTCTGTGAATCATGAATGTCTATAGTATCACCGTAACTTTAGACCATGCCCGAGACGGCCAGACACGGCTCGGCAATAAGTCGCAATTCGGCAATACGGCGTTTCACCATCAACATGGCCGCTCGGCCGTCGCCTGAACTCGCCATCAGGCTGCGCTGCGCTCGACGTGCAGCTAGCTACCAGCGTTTTAGAGCCACCACATCACACCACCCCGACCCAACGAGAATCTAATTTTATCTTGCAGATAACAAACATAGCTGAGAAATAGGTCGTCAACCAAAGGAAGAAAGTTCTCAGCATGGGTGTTCCGGACATTTTCTGCGCCTTAATTTATACATATACCCCATGATGAGAGTTCACCAGATGTGTCTGTGTGAAGATGGGGTTTACGATAATGGCACGTGGAAAACGCCATTAATTATTTGACAATGAATGGGTCATATAGTTTGTGCTCTTCGTATATGTGCATGTATGCACGTAGTTCATACTTCAGCGCATTTGTGGCAGTTAATTTATACTTTTGGATATAGTCATACATGCGTGCAGTTTATGCTCCATTTGATTGTGTGTTGTACACTTATGAACAATGGGTTGCAGAATATAGTTTCTTTAAGAACAATTAGACCTACGTAGGCTGCTATATAAATGTTCCACATTATAGTTCCCCATTTCTGGCGAGCCATACATATGTGTATCGTTGGGCATGCCTAAGCAGGCAATATAAAACGTTGTTGTATGCTTAGGACGTTATCAATAATATCGCTATCGAGTCCACACAAGTCTTGATAAATTGCGACGCCGAATTTGATACTCCATGGGCGTATAGGCTTTCGCGGACTGAGGCTCTCAAGACAGCTTTTTTCACTTGTATTGATTCGGGGCACGTCTGGAAAGATCGATATAAAGGGAAAGTGTGGTCCGCACCTTGGCAAGGTGTCATGGCGGACTCAAAGGACTTTATCATGCCTAGGCATATTTTGCGTGGCGCAGCTAGCGATGAATTCTACCTCCTACACGGTGGCCCTGCAGCATGACACGAGCACTAATGCAGACAATATGCGTTCTACTTTTAAAAGATTTATTTCTTTTCTTTCTTGTCAGCCTATTTATTCATGATGTACAAAGCTAAATATACACCTGTGTATAGAGAAAAGAATGAGGAATGGAGAGCCTATGCTCAGTGACATATCTTAAGGCTAGACGTGACCTGGCAAGTCGGCTTTAGATTCTTGCCACAATGCAACCTGCATGTGGCGAGGCAGTTTACGTGACAAGCGACGTGGCCCAGCCTATCTAGACCAGGCTAAGGCTTGCTGGCTCGAAAAACACTCTGTACATATTGCCGACAGGACGTGTTGAAGTATGTTTTTTTGTTATTTTTATACTCAGCCCACATGAAGATCGTTAGCACATATATTAGCCTTGAAATTAGCCTATTTGGTCCAGCGACAGATATAAAACAAGCCTATGACGCTGCCATGGATAGCCGTTGCTTATAAGCGAATTCCCGGCGTAAACACACAGGGAAGCCCAACACAAATCCCCAAACAAAAAGTGTGAAATATTTATAAAACCGGAGTCCTATATTACAGCCGTTCACAAGTGCCTGTCGTCCATCGATCAGTATTGTGTGTAAGCTGTGTTGTTACATTGACAGGTGGAAAGGATCAAGTTTTCCGCGATAACCTTAAAATGATTCTGTCCCTGAGCCTGTTTGCAAGCAGGATATGTGGATTCCTCAGGCCATATATCATATTTTATTTTGTGCGTGTGAAAATAGGGCTAATTTACATTCCCAGTTTTCAAGCTTCTCGTGTTTTCATAACTAGCATTACCGCCCCCTGATAAGCCATCTCAGTCGGTGTCTCATAAATATTTATACTATGTAATCTCTTCAGCGATCCCCGCTGGCTCCCTCACTGGACGCTTTATATTACGACCCGTAAGTCCGCGGCGAAGTATCGATCGGCAATTCGTCAGCGACAGGCTGGCCGGCGTAATTACAACTGCGTGTAATGTATATATAACACACGATTTATGCAGACTGTGTGAGAGTAATGTCACCTAGCTGCTGGAAATGTTAATTATTCGGTTTCAGATGTCCTTATACAGCTCAGCGAACCCATAATTCATGGTGGAAAAAGCAATGTTAGCCAACCATATGATCTCGTGCAATTCCGTAGCTATGAAAACAGTATAGCTTTCCCTTGCAGACCATCTCCACATTCGAATTCACCCAAGCTCCCATAACACCGCCCAGTGCTGTTCTGTTCGTCTTACGGAGTTCGTGCGTAAGACAGGTTATAATGGTTGAGCGAATTCGAATATTCCTTCAAGAGTGGCCTCCCTTGTTTCTAGTTTTTCATCATTTATCAGCCATCAATTTCGGGATTCCAAAGCGTACAAATACATTTATTGTTATGCTTCCCGGTATCGATTAATATGTACAGAATTGTTCTGTTGGATAATGGAAACAAATGCCATTCTTGGGACGAATTAAACCAAGAACGCAGAGGAATCTTTTAAATTTATTTATTTCATTGGTGCTTTACGCTGTACCGGTACTTAAGAATATTTCACCTGTACGATGACGGTCAGCATTATGGTGGAAGGAAACCGGACAGAGCCCGGGGGAAACCCACGATCATCTGTAGGTTGTTGGCAGACCGTTTTCACGTACGGCCGGAGAAGAATCCAGCATGAGCTGGGCTTGAACTCACAGCGACCGCATTGGTGAGAGGCTCCTGGGTCAGTCTGCCGCGCTGGCGTGCTAACCACCTCGACCTATTCTAAAATAGACATGTACCTGCTGCCCCCGATCACGTAGAAAGGCGTCTGATCTCGAATGCACCTCGACCACGGTTCCCAATCCTTTAAATATTTTCATATATATCAACAGATCCATATATGTGTGCGCATGCTTTATTTTGATTCATGTCGAAAGGCGATGGGTCGTGACTCAGTGAGTAAGGCGCTACTTCTGACCATAAGGCACACGATGTACGCGAGTTCAATCCTGGGCTGAGGCAGGGGACTTGTAGATTCCCCTATTTTCGCTGTTCGGGCAGCCTTGTTGGAAAATAAACGGCTGAAGATGTCGGTTTGCGCAGTCTTAAATTAGTCGACGACCGCTTTACATCCATTCACAATTTCACAAGATACTACTTCAAAATCTGGAGTGCCAATAAATATCATTCAATCAAACGCCTTCACTCTTTGTTTCTTCAGTTTTACAATGACTACAATTCTCTTGTAAGTAAACATGGACACATCATGATTGCGTCTAATTCCGCTTAACCCAAGGATAGAGGCCGTACATTCATCGTTTTGAACTAGCACGCCACGTTGGATATATGAACACTTGCAATCAAAGCGCAACTCATACATATTTTATCAACGATAACTTATATACTAGCATAGTACACGATTTGAATACTGAATTCACTCATTCGCCTACAACATTCCTTGCGTATTTTCCAACATCATGACATAATTTTCGTACTTTATACACTTTCTTAGTTCTTTAATAATTTGTGTTAAACGTCGTTTTGGGAATTCGCCTTGCGATTATTGACCTGGAACGTCCATTTTGATTGGCGACCGGTAGGCCTATACGAATGTTTGTTTGACGCATAAATCCGATGACTTTCGTCTCTTGATGCCGTCTTAAAAACATCCAGCAAACCCGCTTTTGATCTGGTCTCTTGTATCGTGTTGATTTTTTTTCCAGGAGCGAGCACATTTCTGGGACTAAAGAAGTTCATAGCTGATCGTAGTCACACGCGACTGCTCGCCTTTCTCCACATCGCCTCTCATGGGCTGGCCGCCGCCGGGTGTTCAGGGGGAGGTAAGTCATTCATGCTGATCCATTCATACCAGACATCTTTAACCGTTTCCGAGTTAATAACGGCGGTACTACCAAGAAAAAACATTTGACACGTAGTTAAATTTAATGTTTTTTGGTACGGTTCCTACATCGAATACGTTCGGGGGATGATACTGTGAACTGTAGATAGGCCTATATTTATGAGTATAGCTCAAGGATACTAGCACCCTCTATTAAGTAAACTTCCGCATTTTCCTCGTGTAGCCCAAAACATTGAACAAATAGGCGTATGTATATGTATTCTAAAAGCGAAAACAGTTCTGATTTCAAAAATGCTGAAATTATTTTTTAACTTTTTGTATTAGTGAAAATAAAGAGAAAATTGTGAAGAAAATCAGAGCCGTTTTTCAAAACGATAGTTTTTCGCCAGTTTTTAACATTTTCATAACTTTATTGTCCGAGTACAAGGTTTACCATTAAAAATAAAAAATGGTACCATAGATTTAAAGTAATGTTATATTTTTCTGAGTGTCCATTTAAAGTTAAAGTCCTCAAAAAATGTGAAATTTTTGTATTCGTTTTCTACTATGGTATGACCATTTCCAAATTACCATACGTTCGTCATTGGTCTGATTGTACTGTCTATGCTCTGGTCTTTTGCAATGCTGTCAGTTAACTTATTCACCGGTGCACATATCAATCGCCATTCATGAATCGTATACAGAAATTCAGCCAATGATATTCATTATTATTGGCATGTCTATGTTCCACATGCACCAATCAAATCTCTTCTCTCAATACACAACCTATCCAGCCAGTGGTGGAGAGTCCGAGTCGCTGCACGTGGTGGATATCGACGACTGTGTGAGATGTATCGAGGAGAATCGCGATGTACTGGTAGGGGTCAAGGTCAGACTCTCCAAAGAGGTCACCAACAAAGGACAACATGAGGCGGAAGTGTTCAGGTAGGAAATGCCGCATGTCATATTCTCTTTTTGTGCATGTCGTGTTTTAGCTCATATTTAGCTTTACATTTCTTTTCTAATGTAAGTAATCATTCCTTGTTTAGGAATTTGATTTTTTATTATCCTTTGGGGTTTTACGCCGTACTTAAGAATATTTCACTTACTGAGTTATAGCCCATTTCCTGTCTGGGAGAAGATGCACAAAAGCAGCCACTGGATTTCTCTGTGGAGTATTACAGTAATTGGTTCGTTACTTCAACGAGAACAGGCAGAGTTCAGAATAAGCTTGATCTTTAATCCTGGATGTTAAAAGAAATATATAAAAAATTTGACTGTGTTTTTAATTTCTTTGTAAGTAGACAATTTAATAGGTTTTTTATTTCATTGTCTCATTGTTTATTGCAAATAATTTCATTGTCTCTCATGTAGTGTGATTTTTCCACTTTGTGCACTGGACCATGTAATTGTCTTGCTACAGATCGAACATGGTCACCGGTAAAATCATTTATACAATAAAATATTCCAAGTTTGCATGACACTCATGTATGTGCCTGTACCGTTATCTCGACGTTTCAGACGTGCGCTAGAAGCTTCAAGTCGGGCTCAGGTTCCTCTGATGACTCACCATTCCTCTTCATCCATTCCAGTCCAAAGATCAAGTGAGTTCAGAAACTTTTTTTCGGCAGATAAGTGATGAAAACGATCAAAATGCATTTAAAAATTACTTAAGAAATTTTCGCTAATGCGATAACGACAAGTCTTATGATTAGAAGTAAGCGGAGTGGCCGGCATAAACCCCCGACCTTTGTCAAGTTAACTTTTCCACATCAAACGACGTTACTCCGAATTTCTGAAAGTCTATACAACGATTACTAATTACACTATAGTTGGCAAATATGTACAGAGCCTCGGAATCTCTGGCTGTCTAAATCATGGTTGTGTCTAATTTGGCTGAACCTGTAGGGTTAGAAGCTGTATAAACATCCATGTGTATTGCATGTACATCAGTATGGTTCTTCTATGAACAGTTGCAACCACAGTTGCAACCATCAAGAAATTCCAAACTACTCCATGAACAACGAGACATGCCATGAATGGTAATCTTTGCATTTAACGGATTATGTGGCAAGGTGTGACAGCAACCTGCGGATGGTGGTGGCTTTTCCGCTGGCTCTACCCGGTTTCTTCTCACCATAATGCTGGCTGCCGTCGTATAGATGAAGTATTCTTGATTAACGGGTACGGCGTAAAACACAATCCAATCAAATAGCGAAATAAATACTTGGCGGAACTGAAGAAGAAATGCGGCTGAAAACGGGCAGTACAATATCCACCTAGTAATAGTAAAAGCTGTGGAATGGGATATTTCGAGTTTATCCAGCTCAGTGGCATGTCGGGTCCACGCTCAACTGATCATTGTCAAAGACAGTAAAGATGATGATCTTAAGAACCCATGAGTGGAACAGAACAAGCCTTAGTCTAGATTACACACATGTCTTACGGCACTGAAATTTGAAGTTCATTACACTGTTGTTGTTTTTTTTTCAGATTCTGAAGACTTGGGTTGTCCAGGAAGCTTGCGACCCGGAGACATCTACACCCACACCTACCACGGCTTTCCCTCCTCCATCATCGACCCGTCCAGTCAGGCTGTCTGGTCGGACGTTTGGGAAGCCCGCCGTCGAGGGGTGTTGTTTGATGTTGGCCACGGTCAAGGATCCTTCAGCTGGCCAGTTGCAGAGCTAGCCGCTAAAGAAGGTTTCTGGCCTGACATTATCAGCACGGACCTGCACACAGGGAATTTCAAGGGACCTGCTTACGACCTCCCGACTGTCATGACAAAGTTCCTGGCTATCGGCATGCCCCTTGAAGACGTCGTACGCGCCACAACATGCACGCCGGCCAAAGCTATTGGAAGAGCACACGACATCGGTTCTCTAGCCATAGGACACGTGGCAGACATCACAGCTTTAAAGCTTGAAGACTGTGACGTGGCTTTAGAAGACTGTCACGGGCAGCAGAGGAGGGTAAAGCGCAACCTATATCCGGTGTCGGTATGGAGGGCTGGGAAACAGTTCCACACGATCAAGTCTTTTCCCTGGCACAGTGCTCTCAAAGAAACCCCCAATCAGTGAAAAGCATTGATAAATATTTGTCTTACATTGGTTTATTCCGAGACTGTATAACTGCTCAATTAGATAAACCACTCTGATCGCCTGATTTTGTGATTTCAAATTTATTCATTTAAAAATGGTAATATACGATAAGCGTCACATAACATTACATGGTTTAAGTGTCATAATCGATGCACATTATTAGCGCACGATAAGACGATTAAAACTATCAAAGTTCCATTAACCAGAATCAACACATTGCCTGTCCAAGACCGGTTTTTAACCCGCACGTCGTATACCCTAGCGATTGAAAGGCATGCACCTTTAATCACTAGCCTTGAGCACTGGCCGCTCCTCCGTGAGAGATAGGCCTACAAGTAGAGCTGGACCTCGCGTAGGCCTAACGTAAAGGCCTACATGTAGAGCTGGATCTCACGTAGGCCTAACGTAAAGGCATACATGTAGAGCTGGATCTCACGTAGGCCTAACGTAAAGGCATACATGTAGAGCTGGATCTCACGTAGGCCTAACGTAAAGGCATACATGTAAAGTTGGATCTCACGCAGGCCTAACGTAAAGGCATACATGTAGAGCTGGATCTCACGTAGCCCTAACGTAATGGCATACATGTAGAGCTGGATCTCACGTAGGCCTAACGTAAAGGCATACATGTACATCATGCGTTTTCTGAGAGCGAATACGAATGCGCCCCGGCAACACTTTAACAAGTCTTATCGGACTTCTTTTATCTGCATTTTCATTATATATTCAGGAGTATTATTAGATTCAGGAGTAATTGGTTACAAAACCGATAAAGGGGACGTCACTCTAATTTAACAATGACAAAGTAACAGCTATCTCCCTTGGTTTTTGCTTGCCTCAAATCGAATGCTCAATTTGGAATCCTTCATTTTGTGAGCAAACATGGCGTCTAACCGCTCCAACTGGCTAACTGTGAACACATTCTTCCAATCTCCGATAATTCCTGAAAATCATAAGACAGTAAAATATCAAACCTATTGACAATGATTCTTCCTTATACTTTCTTAATTTCTCACTCATAAATGTAACGGTACACGTATTTAGATTATTGTATTGTACTCGTATTTATTCAACATTAGTGTAATTAGAAAACCTGTTTACAGAAAATAAAGCATGGCGGGAATAAAGTCACAAAGGGCTTGATCTATCCCGGGAAAGCCCTTATTATTATTATTATTATTTATTATTTGACATCGCAGAGTATTTAACCTGTCTAATGACTCAATGTTACCATTTTATTTCAAAAGTCATAGCATCTAGAGCGAAATCGAGATAAGTCCAGACAATTTTTTTTTTTTTTTTGGTAATCATAAGAAATGGTTTAAATGTCTCCAACGGAGATGTGGTTTCCTCCCATCATAATGCTGACCGTTGTCGTATAAGTGACATATTCTTCAGGATGGCGCAAACACCAATGAAATAAACAAATAATAATGGAGATTAGATGTGTGGCAAACGGGAGTCCTTTAATACAACAGTTATACATCTGTTTGATTACCTTTACGGAACATTGTCAGATCTCCATTCCTGTATAATTGTTTTAATTCTTTCTTGGCATGATTATCGTGGTTCTTTTTCATAGCTGGGAACACAGATCGCTTACAGAGCTGTTCGTAGAAACTTTGGTCTCTGTTCTCGTCAAGAAAATTGCCTAGTCTACGGATTTCTCCCATAAGATCCTGTAAATGAATGAATGAATGCTTCTGTTTAACGTCGTACTGAACAATTTTTTAAAAACATATGACGACAAGGAGTCATTAGGTGTGTGTACATATACTGCGTTTTCTTGTGGCAGGGCGAGTCCAATTTTAAAAACTGGTATGACCCGACCCGGCTTTGATCCCGGGCCTCCCGACTTCGGGACGGACGCTCTAACCGTGAGATCCTGTAAATGACATTTATACAGTTAATAGAGTTCCAAGTAACACCTCTAAGGGACGTAGAAAGATGATCGATGTATTCAAGGTTTTTTTTTTCAAATCCACCAACATTTACTGTTACAGTTTTCTTTATAAACCACATAAGAGAAAGAGAAGCATGGTGTGTACCTAGCGGGTGGCTATTGTTGCATGGTTACGTGGATGTTGAAAGGCCGCCACGCTCTACATGGCGTGGCATCCATGTAGGCCCCTATCATTCTTCAGGGCGAAATTTGCAATCAGCTGTGAGTTCAAGTCTATCTCATGCTGGCTTCCTCTCAAGTCATACGTTGGAAGGTCTTCCAGCAATCTGCGGATGGCTGTAGCTCTCCTCCCATCATAATGCTGGCCGCCGTCGTATAAGTGAAATTTTCTTGAGTGCGGCATAAAACACCAATCAAATAAATAAATAAATAAATATTTTCCCGTGTGCCACAAGTCAGGGAATTAACAATATTGAAATGTTATGGTAATTAAAGACATGACCCCCATCCTGGATCCGAGTTTCCCGTGTGATTTATTGTTGTTGTTTCAATACTCATTTACCTAAACAATACCAGTCAGCTTTATGGGTGGAGGAGACCAAAGTATTCAGGGTTAAACCATCGAGATTTGGCAAGTTACTGACGAACTCTGCCACGTGGAAAGTAAAGATATGCACATCATATTGGTGGAAAATCTTTCTCACGAGACAGACGCTGTAATCACTCGGCCCCCGTAGCACGGTCAGGTATGGGTAAAATTTAGACATTGGTGTCATTGAGGCCTTTTACGATTTTTTTTGTCTCGCGTAAGCAAAAGCTCCATTCGAAATGCTTAAGTCGATCTACCAACCCTGGAACAGTGTTGAAATATAAAATCTGTGTCACATAAAGCATGATACACGCCTAGAATGGGGTGTTTCAAAGGTTCTTCATGACCGATATGGTTCTTCAAAGAAACTTTTCCTAAAAACAAAGCACTTTTCCATTGCTATCAACAAGAATATTGCGCTAAGATAAATGTAGCGTAATGTCTTGGTTGATACCCTAACTCATCTAACATTTGGGACAGATATTTTTTTGTGTTGAAAGTAGAATATTACATTTTTTACCAGTGAAGATATGTGTATGTTGTTCATTGGATGGTATAACCGTGTGAGAAAAGAAGAAACTCGATGCTCCTGCTACCATAATATATATATATATATATATATATATATATTGGTTTAAATGAGCACACCAGGTATCCCAAAAATTAGAAGAAATAGGGTAGCTTTACATATGAAAAGGATGGTACGAAGTCAGTCCCGTTCAAAACGCCTTGTAAATGTGTTCTCAAAACTGCTCTAATTTATTTTTTTAAACAATTTTTGCTTAACCATAAAACGCATTTGAAATTAGCTAAAATAACGTGACCCCTTCGCATCACATCTAAGTGATGTGACGTCTTAAAGTTTGTCTACGAATGTAAAGAATATAGGTACCTTTTGTGAGATCATCTCTGATGAATTACTGTAGGGTTATTCAAGTAATTCTTCATGGATTTTCAGGATCTTAGAATAATATGAAAAACATTTGGAAAATTTGGTCTAAAAAAGAAAACCACCCCAGAAAACAATTATTTTAGCGACGTTTCTCAATAAGGAAATAATATGTAAAAATAAAAGAACATTCGTCGTGATACAGTTTTTGTACTGCCTTCCATTTGAGGCACAAACTGTTTTTTTTTTTTACTTTATCTTTTAATTTAACTCTTTAATTTTTTTCTGTAAAAATGAGATTTTGTGGAAAGTTACTTTACCTCTTTAAGGTCTTCATAATACACAAAGTGGATGGGAATCTCAGGGTGGTCTTCTTTGTACTTTTCCCACATGAGCACGTGATCAAACCAACTCCCGCAGTCAACTGAAAAGAAACATTTAATATATATATGGGCCGAGGACGACATTGTGTTTCCGGTTGCTCTAATATGGGGCTCCCCATGGCCTCCTGTAAGAATTCCTTATTACAAGTTGATTTATTGAGTTACCAAGCACGTCAGCAAAAATGTCTCTGACCGGTTATGATTAAAGTAAAATCACCTGCCGTTGGACTGTAGCTGATGGACTTTCTCAAGAGTGACACACAGAATATTTACCCGCAGTGCGAGCTTAGTGAATATGTTAACAGTTCTTTGGATGACAGATAAGGTTTCATGAAGTTCACGTAGCTAAGTTTCCTCTTAACTACCATGACACCGTATGTTGTAGAGATATAATAAAGCGCACTTAGCTAAAGGCTACTTAACACTAAGTATGCTTGATGAAAACTGCCCAAGTTCCCGAGGATACCGTATATACTAGCGCTCTCACAAGAATCGTCGACCAGCAACAGTTACTGAAAACAGGGTAAAAAGAGAATCTGACAAAAATTACTGTCCAGTATATACTGGGATTGAACCAACATACGTATATGTCCGAGCGATAGAGTGAGTGACTGAGGGCTTAACGTCATACTTTACAATTTTTAAGTCATATAACGACGAGGGTGTCCTTAGAATACCTGTAATGTGCAGGCAGCTTTCCATCGCTCCTTCATATAGTGCTGCTTCACAGAGACGACTAATGGAAGGCTCAATGATGTTAAACAAGGCAGTGCCTTTACTGATAATAATGAACTTGAATTTGCACTTTAATGCAGCCCAGTCCTCTTATTTCTCACAATTGTCTTTCGTAAAAGAACCTCTTCTCCTTTATTTTAACTGACCAAATATCCTTTTTACACTTCAATGCAAGAAGCTTTCGTAAGCACTTTACAGGAGGTTCAGGATTCCTGTATGGCCTAAACTATCTTTTTTCTGTCCTTGGCTTCTCTGAATGCTGGTTTTTCCATGATACTGACACTATTTATAACTTTCCCGGCTATGAAAAATTTTCTCTGCAACGTTGTACGCGAAAAGATAGGGATCTAGCACTGTTTATATTCTCTCACACTTAGCCTTGTCGTCTTAGACATGCTCTATGTTTTATCCATGACTCTGGTTGCTGTGAATATCTGTTTGTCGAGGCCCTGTATGGTGGGAAAACATACCTCCTCGGTTTTTTTTAACGCTCCCCTGGTAACAATGTTAATGATTTCAACACTAGGCTATTGTCTATCCTAAAAACATGTCAAAGCGAACGGGAAATTGTGTAATTCTGGGAGATTTCAACATAGATCTGCCAAAATTAGATAACCATCATCCGACAAAATATTTTTTCGAAGTCTTGACCTCACACTACTTTTTTTCTCAAATAATGAAACCAACCAGGGTTCAGTCCCGTTGGGCAAATCTAAGAGATAACATTTTTGCAAATTTCCACAACGATCATTTGCTCTCTCGAATTTTATTCACTGATATAACGGATCACTTTCCAATCTTTCATATTACAAAGTCAAGCCACACCAAACACTTTGCAAGTAAGCCCATTACATACAAAAATGATAATGAAAAACATAATTGTATTACAGTGGTCCAGAACACTGACTGGTCTCCCGTAACAAATGAACAAATTGACGTTGAAACAGCAGCAAGTCTCTTTATTAATAAACTTGATGACATTCATAATGAATGTTTCCCTACAAAGAACTAATTAACTAATAAACTAAAAATAGTCTGCACTCCTCACTTCCATTCGTGAAAAAAATCGTCTCTATCTTATGCAACTTAAGATTAACAGCTACGAGCAGTATCGAACATAGAGGAACAAGCTAAAAAAAAAACGTTGCGCAACTCAAGGAAAAATTATTTTGAGGAATACTTCAATAAACATAATAATAATATAGAAAACATGGTAACCTCTGAACCAACTAACGGGTAGGGACGAAAAATATAAATTCCCCTCCTCCATCAGCATAAATGGCACTGATAAAGACGACACCGAACACATTGCCCAACTATTCAACAAGTACTAGAGTATTTTAATTCTGTAGAATTGACCTCGATTCCCACATCCCAATCACTGACGGTAATTTTTCATATCACCCTGAGGCTCCTTTAGAAAGTGATTTTAATTTCGCTCCTGTAACACGGACAGATGTTGAACATATCATCCAGATTCTTAAACCTGCTGCACGTGGACTTGATGGCATTCGGATGTCTATTCTCAAGCTTGTATCCAATTACATCTCTGTAATTGGCTTAGCTTTCAGAAACACGGATTTCTACTAGCTCTTCCATTCATTAACTTGGAACTCGGTCTTTTCGACTGTACTGTCCCCAATATGTTAAAGATGAATTCCACACAGCATGTTTCCTTTAATTCTACAGTAATTATGACTTCATATCACCGAGCTACCCGTGAATAATAATAACTATTGCATCGCAATGATCACAAATCTACCCGGCGCATCGACAGACAACCATAGTTCGCTAAACGCCATTTTCAATTCAAGAAAAATTTTGGGTTGAAACATGGAGATGTTCACCATTAAAAAGTCCACTGACAACTAGTATGGAATCAACTTTAACTAATGTTTTAATGGGAGGAACAATAAGCATCTATTGCGATAAAAAATGATTTAATTTTGGAAAGAGCAGCCAAGTCCACCCTATAGCTACAGAATCACGTAATTCGAAAATTGCGGTCAGAGTGAACACGTCGGTTATGTTGCAATGTAAATGGTAGACCCTCCATAATTTTTGTTGTTCATGTTACGTTCGGTTTAAAAGACTATACCTGTAAAGTCCGTTTCCGTTGCCTTTATAAGTGACGTAATTCCATTTTCACCGTTGAACCAAGCTCTTGTGACGATTATTGCGAACTACAAGCGTGCGTGTGTTAATCGGTGAAGTGTGGTTTATTTACAGGTATGTAGACTGTTAGAAGAGTAATTAGTGTTGGTACGTGACATGAGTGTCTAAGTTATCGAAACTGTTCAGTCACGATGAAAGATACTTATGAACACATTTTGGTAACTTCGCTCGAGCGCATCGGGCCGCTAGAGGCCATGTGATTGAGTAACTTGCGCTAAGCCGATCGATTCTTACTTGTATGAATATTTTAGGGAATAACCTTTTGTTTGACTGTTTCTAAATGAGTTCCATGGGTGAAATGATATGTCTAAATAACTTCTGTCTGTGGTACGAACTACATCAAGTTGTAAATAGTGTAGAAATGTTGAGCAGATAAAAGTACTTCATCAGTGAAATCCGAGTGTTGTCATGGTAAGGAGGACGGAAAGGTCAAATTAGTGCGCATGTCAGTGAATATCGGCTGAAGTGGAAAGGTGGAATATTCAAACACAGGCTAAATTTGTACACAGGATTAATACCTTGTAGTTTAGCAGTGAACTGAAGCTTTTGTAACAAGCCAAGGTAAATGTATTTCTGTATGTGAACACTGACAATGTTACTTACAATGAATACGCTGTTGTGACGAGTATTGCGAGGGACAAGCGTGTGTTTGTTAATCGGTCAACTGTCGTTTTTTTACACTCGATCCTGGGTGCAGTAGTTACATAAGCTTTATTATTCCTCAAAATATGGTGATATGAATTCAGAATTACTCTCAGATCAAACTGATCTCATAACTAGAATATATATAAGCTCACCCATTCCGTTTAAGAAAAGCTCCAAAAAGCCGCTCCACTTGCCGTCGTAACCATATAAAGACCGGAAGTTGTAGGTTTGCGTGTAGTAAGACACTGCCACATCTTTAGGGTTACGAATAATATAGATGATTTTGTGTTTTCCGTCAAAAAGTTTTTTAGATTTTGACAGTATGAAAGGGGGTAAGTGAGTGATAAACACTCGTGGAGAGGCCTGCGCATTCAGGATATCATCCGCTCTCGCCTCAATCATGTGATCTGGGAGATACAACGAGAAATCGACAGCAGCATCGTTTCTTTTGATTCTGTTTGCCAGCTCCCAAACCCAGTGATTACCTGCAAATGAAGAGTGTTCAGTAATTAGCCACACTAATTATAATTATACTATATACCTGTTTATGCAGGTACAATTTGAGTAAAAACTGAAGATTAATATGTTGTTGCTCCAGTGTAGGAAATTCAATTGCTATTGACGTATTCCCAATTTCCAACACGTTAAAATAAGTTTTTCAAGCAGACATGTGTAAACTGTGCGTAAATATATATATTTTTTAAGGGGTTCAAATGCTGCATTTCTATTGTGAGCTCTAAATCCCACACTGATGGTGTTATATACTCGATTTGTCATTACATCACCTTTTCACGATGTTAACCAGTAGGTAGAAATTTTTGAGACATTCAGTACAAGGAAAAAACTAAAAAAAAGGTCAGCTTTGAATTTAAACGTTTGAGTGAAATGAAATTATATCTGTTTTAAGTGGTCTATCTGTAGTAATGCTGAGGTCTTTTCCCCTTACGTGCAATTGAATTGGATTACTTTTGCCCTTGTAGGTGTCCACGATCTGATTTAATATTGGCTCCACTATGAACGCCAACACTGGTATCAGTGTTCTGAAAGAATATTTTAAGGTCTAGCTCAAATCTGAGTTCAACGTCTTCATCCTCAGTAACTGAGTATGGATTTTGGTCCTTGAGTTATGTTTAGAGCAGAGACTTAGGAGAGCGTCGATTTTTATTTATTTATTTGACGCCGTACTGCCTCAATTTTGGGTGTCACTACAGTTTATTCGCGACGCTGAAGCCTGATAGAGAGTCCCTTTGCATTATTTTAATATGATTGTATATAAAATGTGATGATAACACAGATTTCGAGTAATTCTAGTTTAGTGATGTCTAATCACTAACATCAGTGGGTCATTGATTTGCCTAATTCTGCTTAAGCCATGGTGCCAGGGGACGTATGCGTTTCTGCTTTTTAAGTCCATACATGAACAGTCGTAATAAAGCCGTAAATGAAATAAACTGACTTCAGAGGTAATACGTGTCACCATTTGCCAACTTTCACTCTGTCGCTGCTCTGGTTTTACTCTCTTTGTCTTACACTGTATTCCTGCATAAACCAGGATTCTGCTGGTGGTCTAAGCATCCCCGAGGACTGGCGCTTTTTGCATTGTTTTAGTGTAAATTACAACTGACATATTGCTTCGTGATTTCGGGGCCAGTCCATCAGCAGAAGCCCAATATATGTACGTATACGACTGGCAGGCTTACCGGATTTAGGAAAACCGACGACAACAGCGTCGTCAGGGTGTACCGTTAGATTGGGCAGTGCGTCAAAACGGTCGCCGATTCCTGGGAAAGGCTGGGTTAGGTGACCATGATAATCCATGACCTTGAGAATGGCGCCATCTGGATCTGTGATAAACTTCTCCGTCATTATACAGGCTGGTTTATCTGCATGAAAAAGGGTTGTATCTGTATCAGTTATGCACGTGCTTACACTATACTACCATCTCGTAACTGTGAGTTTTGAGCAACAATTAAATTATATAAATAAACATAGCTCCTCGAGCCCTGGTTACCCGGAGTCAGCCACAAAATTAAGCAAATCTATAATATACAACATTGGGCTCGTAGATTTACAAAAACTGTCGGCCAGTATTTTGGGGAATTTTTGTATCTTTCCGTCGAAACAGACATTCGTATACGAGCCGTTAACCAAAAAGGAGGTTCCAGGTCAATAACCACTAGGCCAATAATCGCAAGGGCAATTCCCAAAACGACGTTTAACACATCAAAGAACTAAGAAAGTAGCCCCTTGCCCCGGGATAAGCGGAATTAGATACCGTCATGAAGCAGAGTGCCAGAGATTCTCGACGCTCTGTCCATATTTACGTACAAGAGAGTTATACTCATTGTAAAAGTTAAGAAACTTGGAGTGAAGGCTATTGATGGTAAAACCTTGACACACTGGTTTTTGCAGTAATAACATGAGACGTTGATTTAAATCGTCACACAACAGACAAGTTGTAACAAATGCTACAAGGCGAGATATGTACACGCCTTCGATATATTACTGTCCAGATCAGGATAATTTACAATGTCAATCTTGAAACCTTCCCTCTCGTTGTTAAGTCTGCGAGAGAGAAAACCGTTTTGGTCTTTGTACAGATATAGGTCCTGAAAAGATGTACCATCTGGAAAGTCTGTGGTTTCCTTTAAATCCAGCGAAGGTGAGTAAATATCTTTCCCAGCCTTTGCTATATATATGGATTGCCAGCAGATCACCAATATACCGTTTAGTCGATTAGAAAGATCAGGCCTGGTGAGGATTTCTCTTTAATAGTTTCTCCATATAGTCGTAATCGTATTCATATGAGAACAGGTATAGTTGTAACAACGCCTAGTTGTTTTGCATTTGCACAACAGTACTTGTTCTAAAATGACTGTACTCCTTGTAATGGTTTCGTTAAGAGAGTGGATACGAGCGTTTTGACCCACAATAAAGCCAGCTATGTATGGGGATTAGGGCATTATTGGAATCCAGTAAATTTGTGGTATGGATATACTCCTCTGTTCGAGAAGAGCTGATGTGTTTTAAATAGTTTCCACAGAGTATAGGTCGTTATGGAATACGTTGATGTTGCGGAAGTTGTGATATTAAGTTCTTCCACAAGAACCTGATAGTAATAATTCTTGCAGACAAATATAATATTATTAGGAACAATAACTTATTTTCTCTGAAGGTCAACAGGTACCTTTCGCAGGGCAGGATCCTTCAGAATCGATCAGAAGACCGATGTCTTTGACCATTGTCTTAGGATTGCACTACATTATTAGATTATCTGTCTCATAAGAGGGAGTTGGGAAAGGAAAAGGATCATTTCGCATTTACGCCAATATTTTACCATGATGGCGTTTTTACAAAGAGCTTGACGTGGAGCAGCTTTACTTCAAGCCATTCCACTGACCTTACATCTTTGCCTGGAAGAGCCGATATGTGTATAAGTCTCAGATCCTGAAAACACAAAGATATCTAAAGTTTAGCACAACCTTGGTCCTAGTTTCTGGTCATGACGGTACACATCACGTATTCTTTGTCGGTGTTAAATAAAAATTCCAATAGTTACTCAAAAATTTGATTCGCAAGACTCCGCATTTGATTGGTCACTTCCAAACCTCACAGACAGCATATATATCTAATGAAAAGGGCGCTCTAGTTTTTATTCACTTGTCATGACTTCTCGTTCTACATCATGCTTCAAAAAACCTGACTTTGTGACCTATAAATCAAGAAAATTATACCTGTATAAGCTTAAGGCCTTGAAAGTTTCTATGTCACCAAAAACGTGAGAGGTAAATAGCAAAGAAGGCAGTCTGACCAAAACAGCGATATGTACGTCTCAGCTGCGCACGTGTCACAAATCAATGTTGGCGCACCTCTAAGGAGGGTGTTCGAAAGGGTGGAGATCAGTCTTTAGGAATCTTGGATGTCCCTGTGTAGAAGTTCTGTAGAGTCATGGATGGCCTCGCCTATTGCCACCTATTCTGTGCTGGTTTTTGGTATGTAGAATATATTAAATCTCTTAGACAAAACTTTGATTGGCAATGGTTGCCGAACAACGAAAAAGGTAGTTGGCAGTTGGCAAGTCCGAGCCAGATCCCTCTTAACGGAACTGTAGATGAGAAAAACAAGAAAATGGGAGCTCAACAAGATTAAGTAGCCCTGATGTGCGGAGAAAGCGTAGACTTTAATAGGGAAGTTAAGGACAAAGAAAGCATATCCGTGGTAATCGCCTGAAGCTGTGGGTGTTGTCACATATGTTGGCGCATTTAAGGTCAAAGAACTACAGGTCAGGGCTCGCAATTATCAAGCAACTTAAGACGTAAGTCGTAAATTGTATGAAATGTAAACTTCCTAGAGCAAAATATTATAGTCGTAGATAGGTTTGAATTTTTGACTTCAGTCTTTAGACTAAAAACACGCACCCTAATGTAAAAATCTTGTTGCTCGATACAGAACTGAAGATCACCGGACAGCGCACAAAGGCGCATCTAAAATCACAGTCACGTTTGATTGGGGTAAATAAAAAATGCCTAAGGTCCTCACAGTTTTGAGCAGTTGTCGTGGGACATCACTCCGGTTTACCCATAAGACACCTGGTGCACGCAAAAATTTATCTGTTAAATTTAACAGAAAGTTAAGTGATGCTAGAATGTATTTAGTTATTAGAACACAATGTTATCACATTCAACATAATATCCTGTTAGTCTAATAGAATGGTTTTGTTGAATTATCAGAATATGTGTGTTATATTTAACAGAATGATCTGCTGCAATAACACAATATATTCTGGCATCATTCAGAGAACTCACATAATTTCTGTTAAATTTAACAGAAATTAAATTTCTTTGTGTGTTACTTCTTTTCAGGAAGTGCAGCAAAATATTTTGTCTCGTGAAGATAGAATCATCTAAGGGCAAAGAGAAATCCTTGACAAAGACTGGTCTTTACATTGATATAACTTTGATCTGATTGGTGTTTTAAGCCGCACCCAAGAAAATTTCGCTTATACGACGGCGGTCACCATTATGGTGGCAGGAAACCTTTACAATGAGAAATTTAGGCGTCGTAACACACATTAATATACCAATCGCCAACCACGTAAATCATCTTTAAAGGTCATTAATCGCAAGACAAATTTCCAAGACAACGCTCAACATAAGCTGACCAAATGACTAAGAAAGTGCATGTAAAGAAAGAAAATAGGACGACTCAATGCAAAGAGAATCTGTCGTCAGCCGAAAAGCACAAATTATATAATATCCAAGGCGTGGTAGTTGACATGTGGTCACACGCATTAATGGTGAGATCCGTTCTCTTGTCAAGTTACCACAATTAGGGCTTTATTCATAGTTTCCAGGACCCGGGGTTTCTCACAAGAAGCAGGAGGTGATAACATGGAGCTACATGGGAGAAATGCTGATTTTTGTTGATACCTAAAGTTTAAAGTTCTACAGAACACTGAAACTATCATATTTGTCGACTAAACACGTTCTGATTGCTTTTCCCGAAAGAATGTCTTACCTAAAGCCTATATTTACATTTTTTTATGGTAAAATTTCATATAAGGCCTATCTTCCCTGGGTTAATTTGCTTTGTTTTCACCTCGAGTACTCTAGTCACGTGACCAAATAGTGCCCTGATGATTGGGTCAGAGCAGCTAGGACGTCACTGCAAAACTATGAATTACATCTTTTAATGCATCTGTATGCTTTAAAAGCAGCAAACATACGCGCCCCCTAGCCTAGTGCTTAGAAGCATGCAGAATTACTTCTTAACTTGGACTAATATAACAGAGGGATAGGCGACGGGACGAAATCACGTAATTCCACGGCCTCGGCGAGACATTTTGTGAATCTTACAGTGCATGGCAAGGAGAGATCCAGTACCAGATTCTACCCGTTAGTTTTTAAGGCTTTTTTGTCAACAACATACGTAGTGATTCCTTTCCTTTATAAAAAAAATACACACTGTGGTGGAAGGCGTGGTATACGGGTTGTTGCTATAGGGTGACAAGTTACATGGAAAAATACGGTCATAAATAACATATTTTCAGGGTAAATTCGGTATGAAGTCCTCTCTAGCGGACTCTTCTGACATTGTTATGTAATAGCTTACTGTGTCATTATTGTCCAACTGATTTTAACACAAATAACCAACTCAAGCAGAAATACCTTTACGACCAATTATTATGTTGTTGAATATATAAATATTAATTATTGTTTATAAACGTAGTGTGTTGTAGTGGTAAATAGGTGATATTTGTTGTTAATCCACAAACCTGTATATTTGATTTCATATATGTTTAGTACATAGTTAAACCTGTGCTGTAAAGCAAAAAAGAAAAAGAAAAAAGAAAAATGATCAATTTCAAGTGTCACAAATATATTAATATTTTACACTCGCCTAAGACCTAAGTTGTTGAGAATTAGCTTAACCCTATCTCTCTGTTGTGATTTACACAGGATAAATTATTCTAGACATCATGAAGCTTCAACTTCAGCTTAAACTAACATTCATATAGTGCGGATCAACCCAAATTCATTCATCTAGATGGTATATACCTGATTTTATTTCAAAAACGATAGAACACTATGTGACAACTGAACTGGATTCAGAGGGATTCCTCACAGACGAGTTCTGTATATTAGAATCAGTATCTGGCCAGCATTGTTTTGGATGAGTTTGTGAAATCTGTCAAAAACCTTGAACTACCAAAACCTGCACAGACCTTGCTGCACGTTGGAAATTAAATAAAAGTTTCATAACCAGTATCTCCAAAAGCGTTCCTTATAGTGTTCTTTAAATACACGTATTTATATCAGATTTGTCTCCTGTTAAAATGTCTGGTATAGGTATTAAAAAAGCAATGGTGAATTAAAGTGTCTTTTTTCACCAACAGGCGAGTCCTCAGCATTGATTATTGAAGCACTCTTAACATTTGCAGTCTTATCGTCTAACATTATAGGGTGCAACTCTGCATGTCTCATGTTGGATCTAGTTCAAGATTGGTGAATTACCCACGAGCTCATGTGTTTACTGCACCCATATGACAAGACCCAAGTGTACAAGTGAAATATTCTTGAGCATTGCTGTCAACAATAACCAGTGTTTTTGTTTTCGTTTCAGTGAACTACATGATCATGTTTCAATACGATTCGGTGCCAATGTCGAGTCATCAGTTACTGGGTAGTTCACATGTAGTTTAACTTTTTTCACTTATAATAATGTGGAAACACCAGTGTCGCTAGGCCGTAAGGACCATTCATGTAACATTCATTCATTCATGGGCCAGACATGATATTCGTACCACCTTGGGTGGCCAAACTTAATGGCTACTAACATGTTTATAGGGCCAGTAGGGGTAAATTAAGACATCATAGCCCTCCTGCAATGATAGCTTTATCACACATTTTAATAAAATGAAAAGTCACCTTATAAGGCGGTGCGCAAATTACAAAAAGCAAGAGAAACATCAATATATCGTGGACTCTCAGTTAATAAGATAATAAGACCAACTTGAAAGGGTGGTTTGTATTGTTTATGAAGCAAAGAAAATTTAGCAGTCCACATTTTGTCTATATTTCATGTACGCTATTAGCAAAATATTCAGTTGACCTGTACATTTATATGTACATGTAAGATTTGCAAGGTTTTTAGCTTTTTTGATAACAGTTTATATGTCCAGCAGTGTAGGTCTTTGATTTACACCCATTATTACGGTGAGTTAAGGTACATTACTTCAGGTAATTAAAAATCCGTGACATTTCCTTACCTAATTTACAAGTCTGAAAACCACCATGTTCGAGCAAATCTTTGATCAGATTTTTTGACTTTCCATCAAGAATACTGGTAACTGAAAGATCTGCCAAACACCCAAAACAACACTCTTATGAAATGTATGTCAGACGAAATGTTTTTTTGTTTTTCTTCAAACTTTTACAACCTATTAAATTGCCTTTTAATAGGCAATTTACATAAGGTTTTCTTCACTTGATAAAAGCGGTGTGCTAAACAACTATATTAAAATACAAAGATATACTTGCATAGAGCCATAAATGCATTAACTGAATAGACCGTAAAGCACATACCTGTCCTGATAGCACAGTAGCGAATGTTTCTCAACAAAATTTAAAATGTACAGTATTTAATAGTTGGCACTTAAATAGCAGTGAATGCGTTCAATATTTAGCAGACAGGACAAACTGAAGGCGCAGTAGGTATCATGATATCTCATATCCCCTCACAGCCGAGATTTTCAAGTACAGAGAACCTTTAAACAGATGTTTTATTGTTGGTAATGGGAAGATCTTTAGTGGTATATTGCATTACCAATCCAACAACATATCATTTTAGAACGTATACCTAAATTCTCACAGGTTCCGATAGCACAGTTGAAGGAGCGTCCGCTTTGGGAGGCGGTAGATACAAGGTCAGTCCTGGATCGAGTCGTACCTAAGACCTTAAAAAGGGATGTTGTAACTTCCTCACTTGGCGTTCAACATAAAGGGGATAGTGCAACGACTGGTTGACCCGTATCAGTATGATGGCTGGGGTGGGGCGGCTTACTTGCCTTTGGTAAGGTGTCTCCGTGAAGCAGCACTAGATAAAAGAGAGGTCGTCATGTGAGTGAAAAATTGTTACGCACGACGTTAAGCCCCAAGCACTCACTCCCTAAAGCACACACACTCCCTATTATCATTCGTTGATGAATTCACTACTATGCAAATGGAGCAGCTAGGCATAAGTCATTGTTTTTATGATGAGGAGGGGGTAGTTCCCTAGTATAACAAACTACTACTCAGATTATTATTGCATACATTAGTCTACACTCTTGATTTATAACCTGTATGTTAAATGTTCGAAAGAGTAATTTAGGAATGTTATGCTAATTTGGTTGGAAGTAAAGGTCAGCTTGCAGAGACCAGCATGCCTTGTTTTATATGAGATACGAGCTCGCATCATAAAATGTATTTGTACCCATCATGTGGATACACTAGGTCATGGTCTGAGTGTCAGACTGACATCTCAACTCCAACCTACCTTAACCGGCATGTATGTATACAGGGCGTGTATGCACGCAGGCACATATGTAACATATCTATTACGTAACTGGGGTTAGGGTGCTAGCGCAGTGTACTGACCTCTGGATCCTCTCACCAATGCCGTCGCTGTGAGTTCAAATCCTGCCCATGCTCGCCTCTCCGGCCATACGCGGGAATGTCTTTCAGCAACCTGCGGATGGTCGTGGGTTTTCCCAGGGCTCTGGGTGGTTTCCTCCCACCATAATGCTGGCCGCCGTCGTATAAGTGAAATATTCATGAGCACGGCGTAAAACACCAATCAAATAAATAAATAAATAAATATATGTAATTGGTTTAAACACCTTGTTTAACTTACCTTTTATAATTTATACAGCATTTCTATTTGAAAAGTTCTAAACTCTTTACTCATTAATACTTGAAAGCTGCAGTAGCTCCGCCCTTTTCCTCCTAGACAGCCGAGCAGTCAAGACGTGTTTTACCAAGATCACAGCCAGTCTGTGTTGATACATTTTATCCAGGTACTGAACCGTCTTGACTGCCAGCCTTTACCCTTTAGGCTGCTTCTCTTTGTTCCTTGGCGGAACACTTTCCAAACTCAGAAGGAAGAAACATTTACTTACTTATATACATATCCATAGATGCTCCTATATTTATACCGCTTACCTCTGTGATACGTAATAAAATCTCAGCAGAGTATTTGCGTTTCTTTGTCCCGCATACATTTAATACTGGTGTCCCCAAAGGATAGTCACGTGTCCACTGGACAACGTAAGATAGTCTCGCAGGTGATGAAACCGCAGACAAACAGGTCTTACACTGATAATAATGAATCCAATCATAAATGCCGGGATCATTATAACTTGATAAAGATCCCGGCATGTGGATCGAAAACTTGTGAAACCTTTGTTACATTTACGTGGTGTTACCTTGACCTCATTGTTATTATTGAACCCATAAACTATGAGTTTTAAGCAGCGCATAAGGTCTTACATTGGCCTAGCGTCGTTGGAATCTCGACGCTTACAATGTTAATTTCGTACTCAACGAAAATCAAGGCCTGTCGTCTCTGTTATCCACTATGAAGCTACAGTATACAGGCCTATATCAAGTAGGCGGCCATGCATGTCATATAATTCATACCTAGCTTCTTACCTACCTGTATATGGGGGCACTTTCACGATCCGGTCAGGGATGATCGACGAACAGCACAAGGTCAGATTTCAATGTATAAACTACGACAGCACGAGAGGTGAACTGACGTATACTGTCCACGTCAACAGATGATGCCAAATAGTAACTTGGGCTATTCAGTACCTGCTAAGACTATTATGTATAATAATTCAAAGTTCAAAGTTTAAGTCTGACCGTCTGACCTCCAGATAGAGTATGGCGTGTGTTAAAGAAAACCCCCAATGCTGTGCCTTCCAAACAGCATGAAGTGGTTTGATGTTCCGTAAATCTATTCCTATTACTTAAAACGTCGAAAACGAAGGAAAACGACAGAATCTGGTAATCAAACATAAGAAAATCTACTCCACTTTGATCGAGCCACACAGAGAGCAGGAAACAGTCTCTATAATTTTACTGTTATTTTCGAGACTATACTATGCCCAAGTGTGGCAAGATGCTGAAAATGCCACAGATTGAGAAAAATATGTTCCAGATCTGATTAGAATCGCCCTTTGATTTACGGGGGACTAGATCGTAGTCGTATGAGCCATACCTTCTAAAAGAAAGGCCGAAGGAGGAACCATTCTACATATATTTCTATATAAATAGAAAAGACGCCAAGATTTTCACTCCCGGAATGCAGAAGTTGTTTCGCTACTTGCTTCTTTGTAACAACAGGATGTGAAATGTAGGACGCCGCTAGCCGTTGTTCAGCAACGGCCATGTGGCTACATCGCGGCCCTTCAGCTCAGTTCACACAGGCTAACATAGCATAAAAATTGTGTGTAGCGAACACTTACTTTTATAATACAGTTCTTGGGGATCTCCTCTAAATGTCAGTGACAACAAAAAATACACGTATCACTTGTAACGTAAGGAAATGATAGGTTTTCCTTCTGTTTAGGGCTGTGCATATCTACCAACTGTAATTCTTAAGTCGTGTATGATCTATCCATGCAGAACTATGAACTGTGTGTGACCTGTGACAAGCTTCGTCAGATCACGGATATATATATATATATATATATATATATATATATATATATATATATATATATATATATATATATATATACCGCCATGGTCAGATTAAAGGCTTTTAAAGTTCAAGGTATACTATTAATACCTTAATCTAAAGACTAAAATAGAGCATTGAAATTGTTAGGGTGTTAAATAGTAGCAACTTATACGGCCACTAGCACCACGGCTTAAGCAGAATTAGGCGAAGAGGTGCAGTGATGTTAATTGATATATATTTCAGATATGACACTGCATGGTCTAGAGACACTCAAAATGCTGTGTAGTTACCACATGAAAACAGTTCAAAGGCAAAAAGCCTGAGGGATGCTCAGTCCACTAGTGTAACCCTGGTTTATATGCATAAATACGGTATAAAAGACTACAGCATAGAAAGTACAAGCAGAGCAGTGACGACAGTAACGCCATTTTGCCATGTTATAGCTATCTAGAGCGAAGTCACAAAACGTAGGAGCTCTCCCGTACCATCAGTATTAAACAATGTGACAGTGAGGAAATACAAACAAAAACGCCTGATACCCAACCAAAGAGTATCAGTTCTGTTCCGTGCTCAAAGGGTTGATGTTTTTTTTTAGCTTGACGCTCGGCCAGGGAGACGTTCGTGGACACAACCATCGTGTTTTAGCGGCCCTGCTCGTCCTCGTTCTGCATGAGTGTAAGCATTTGGCCTTGCAGGCTGACTTTGCTAAAAGGAAAAAAAAATGCAAAGTCACAATATTTTTCTTCAAGCAATGACTCTCCCGAGGCGGTTTTCTTGCCAGCTCACCCTGCAGTATACTGCAAAACATGTGAGTATTGCGACACGGGCAGTCATTCTCAGTTCCCTGCTCATAAATGCACGGTTCGAAATACATCAGTTTAAAACTTCTATCCGCAAAATCCAATTTATTGCATCGACATCTGTCTAACAACTATAAGAAACCACACTGACAATCTTGAACAAATAGGTTTTTTGACACGACTGCCTATTATCACGTGACGCTTTCATGATTGACCAAGCTCATTCGGGCTTCTACAACATGGCTGCTCGTATTGAATTGTCCGTCAGTGCCATATCCCCAATGCTGAACTTCATCTTCTCGGCTTTCAAAAATTTATAGAAATTTTTACATATTTTTCTGTGATAACTGTGTCGTATATCATTTTTCGTTGTATATATAGTGGCAGATTTTATGTTCACTTCAACGTTTCACTGGTAGCAACATATGCAGGCACACTAACACCATAAATTAGGTAAAAAACTACATTCATGTTTGGTTCAATTTATCAGGCGTCACTGTGTTAGAATTGCTCAAAATGCTGTGATTTTGTCATATTTAAAGTACTTTCTATTCTAGTACCTCACGGAGACATGATTGATACAATTTCATAACTAATTGTTTCATACACTTCTAATTGTTCTAAGTCACTCCTAGTCATATGACTGAAAAATTGCTTAGTATGACATTAAACCCCAAGTATATATTTAATAATTGCTTCGGTGTTCAATAAAACTGGTATCCACTACCATGGTCACAAACTGTCTTGAAGCATTTGTTAGAATCTGTGTGTTGTGTGACGATTTTAATCAACGTCACAAGTTATTAGTGAAAAAACAAAACTAGTGTGACAGGGGTATTCCATCAAACGCCTTCACTTGAAGTTTCTTAAATTTTGCAGAAGCACAGTGCTCTTGTAAGTAAAATTGGATACAGAGCGTACAGAGTCTCTGGCACCGTTTCATAATTGTGTCAAATTCTGCTTAACCCGTCGTTTTAGAGGCTGTATAGTCATCGTGTTGAATTATATCATTACCGGTACGTTTGAAATATCGACACTTGCAATCAAAACGCAACTGAGATACATCATGTAATTGCTGATAACTTATGTACTAGCATGGTACACAATTCGGACACTGATTTAATTTAATGGCCAAGAACATTACATGCGCCTTCCCATCAATACTGAAAAAAGGAGACTGATTCTCTTTACATTAACCCGTGCAAATTTCTTACTTCACATACTTTTAAAAGTTCTGTGATGGTTTGTTTTGAATGTTACTGTGCAAATTGGTCTGAGAGATCTTGACCCGTAAAGCCCATTTTGGTTGACGCCTGGCATACGAATGTCGGATTTGACCCCTATAAATTTGTAGGAATTACCCGCCGAACTGAATACTGGCCTCAATGCGTTTGAGACATGGTTCCAGAAGTTCAAATTTAAGCACGTTTGTATTAAAACTTATGTGCCCCCAATTTCATCTATTTAATTTGATTGTTGTTTAACCATGGTGCCAATTTTAAATCCTAGATCTAAATGTATGCGATTTAATCGCATTTCAAATTTTGACTTTTTTTGTCAAAAATGTTTTTGTAAGATCGGCCCAATAAAATACAATTGGCACAGCACTGAGTAAAAGCTAAACTTTACACATATATGTAAGGATTGTCCAATTCAAATGACAGTAGAGATAGAAAGCTTTTGATTTTACATGCACTGGTCCGCGAGTAGCTCACGTCTGTTGTGATACACGTTCATGTGCTAACATATCTACTGTCAAGGCGGTGTTACTTGATAAACATTTATTGTACCCAGCTCTGACATACACTGTTCACGTCCGCATGGCTACTCGAAGGTACCAGCCATATAACTTAGTGCGCATGCTCATTACACGGTAAAGATAAAATCTGAAAAATCTTAATATGGAACCAATTGCATATCGTGACATCCCCTTTTCTCTGAAAAGTAAAATGATCTTCAGCATAATGTCTTTGCCATTATGATCAATTACAATACGTTTAACTTTCTGGGACGGTAGTATTTAATTCCGGAACTTGGAACAAATGTAGCATATTGTAAATAAACTTAATAAAAAAAATTAACTTTCTGTTCAGGGACAAAAGGTTTATCAGGTATTGTCCAACTGTAAGAGTGAGAGTTTCATAATTTTTCTAATATTTTTAGAAAATTTCTGGAATACTACTTTATTAATTAATTCCGCTTTAGTGGGTGGCTTTGTGTTCACTTTAACGAGTGCCCGTTTAACAATCTTGACTTGGCTTTTTATGAATCCATTACTTCTTGGGTAATGTGATGAGTTGGTTTCGTGTTAAAAGCCGTAAGCAGATGCACACTCCTTGAACAGGTAGGAGTCATAATGAGCACTATCGTCGGATCTAAGGTATTCCCATGTTAGTTTGAGGTATTCTTTGTTTACAAAAGATCTGTTTGAGTACGATGACATGCTTGCTGGTACTCTAGCTTGGGTATATCTTTCTGACAAACAGGAATTTGAAGTAGTACTCGGCCAAGAAGAGATTTTCCTCTTCTTCGAAATGGAACAGATCAGTCCCTGTCGTATGCCAGGCACGCCCATTGTTTCTTCTGGAGAAAGAGGTTAGAGCGCGTCTGCAAGGAGCATCTCTTTGCCAGGTTTGTACTTGGTTGTGAAATTGTAAGCTTGTAATCTCAGGCGTTGTAGCCTTGCAGGTGCTGTTCTAGTCGTTGTAGTCTTGTAGGTGCTGCGGTGAGGTGTTTTAGGTGGATGGACTCTGTTTGTGGTCTGACTTGACTGTGAAATGACTGCCATAAAGGTAAGTGTGGAATCGTTCACATCCATACACACCAGCTAAGAGCTCACGTCCGATGTTGGCATGCCTTGTCCCTGGGTCTGTCAATGCTTTGCTAGCGAAGGCTATTGGTCTCCCTTCCTGAATGAGGGCAACGCCTCGTCCCTATGTGGAAGCATCTACTTGGAGCGGAATTGTCCCCTTTGACGCGTCGAAGAAGGCCAGGGTGATTTGAGCACTGATGAGTTGTTTGATGTTCTCAAACGATTTTTGGTGGAAGGCAGTCCATTCAGTCTTTCCTCTAGATTTCTCTCAGAGCTGCTGACTCCGTGCTAAGGTTTCGCATAAAGGGCCCCATGTATGTGGCCAGTTCAAGGAATGTTTGAAGTTCCTTGATGTCTTGTGGCGGCTTCATCTATCGGATTGCAGATACTTCTGCAGAATTTGGCTTGGCTCTGTTTTGAAAACTTAATGTTGTCCTGTCTCACGCTTGTTTTCTTGGGGTTGAGCTTAAGGCCTGTGTCCTTACATCTTTGCATGACATTATGAAAGTGGCGGACATGGTCTTCTGATAAAGATCCGTAGATAATGATGTCGTCCGAGATGCTGATTGCTCCTTCAAAATCTTGGTCAGTTTTTGACTGGAAGACATACTGCTCGACATTCCAATATCCACATTTGGCATCTTTTATAGTGAAGAATTTTGCTCCATTTAGTTTTGGTAGAATTTCTGCAAGTGTTGGCGTCACGTGAGAGTTTATCTTCATGGCTCTGGTAAGATCCCTGGGATCGCTGGACACGTATTTCTTGGCTTTTCAGGAAGATTCATACCACAATACTTATATGTAATATCATTATGTGGCTTTGAATATTTCATGGAGAGCACATTTTGGTTGTCGGCGAGGCGATCCATGTGAGATATTGTTGCTTCATAAGTTCATGCAATATCCATTTGTTTAAACTGGTGCAGTTGATGTCTGGCCAGGCGATGAATTACTTTCGGTGCGAGGTGCGTTACAAATTTTTCCCACATTTCTTCCAGGTCTGTTTTATCTTCTTCAGATTTCCAGGTGAAACGGTTATACAGGTCTAATCCAGTTCTGCCTATCCATAACAGTGTGCATGAAACCTTTTTATCACCAGATTTCTCCGCGTACGAGCCTTTGGAAATTAATTCACAGAACTGTTTATATCTTGCTAGTTCATCCGGTAAATCATCGGTTTCCCAGTTCACTGGTGGAGGTGTAAGCCCTATTGCTGTAGCCATACTTTCTCTCAATTTTCCGTACTGAATTTCTGGGCTGTTGTTTTTTTTCCGAATTGACAGAGATTTTTCTCCCGACCTTCTCCAATGTACACAAAATGCTGCAATGCGAGGAGTTCGTATCTGCACCCTCTATAATATAGGGCAACAGACATTTTACTCCGCCAGTAACATTGTGCAACAGTTAGGAGATTATGCCTACGCATTACGTCACACTTGGCTGTTGCAGTTCGGCTGATACTGCGCCTGTCAGAAGATTGTCTCTGTACGTGATGCCCTGGAACTCATTACACATCGTTGCACAATTGTTTCCATCAATGAATTATCTCTTTCAGTGAGTGAGTGAGTGAGTGAGTGCTTGGGGTTTAACGTCGTAGTTAACAATTTTTCAGTCATATGACGAGGGAGGAGTCCTTATAGTGTATGTAATATGCCCCCTTAATTGTTGCCGGACGGATTTCCACCGCTTTTTTTATCTAGTGCTGCTTCACTGAGACGGCTTACCGAAGGCAAGTAAGGCGCCCCGTTTCCGTCAAAACCATGTGTTTGAAGAGGGCGAGTTGTTTACGCCGTACTCAAGAATATTTCACTTATACGACGGCGGCCAGCATTATGGTGGGTGGAAACCGGGCACAGCCCGGCGGAAACCCACGACCATCCGCAGGTTTCTGCCAGACCTTCCCACTTACGGCCGGAGAGGAAGCCAGCATGAGCTGGACTTGAACTCACAGCGACCGCATTGGTGAGAGGCTTCTGGGTCATTACGCTGCGCTAGCGCGCTAACCGACTGAGCCACGGAGGCCCCTCGCACCATGTTAACATATCGACTTTCAAGGCGATGTTACCTGATGAACGACATTTATTATACCCTGCTCTGACATATACTGTTCACGTCTGCATGGCTACTCGACGGTACTGGCAATATGACTTAGTACGTGTGCTCATTACAGGGTAACCGTAAAATCTGAACTTAATATGGAACCCATTACATATCGTAACAGCAGGTATCTGAATACACATGGGTTGTACAAATTTAATTTAATATAAATTTCTGATTTATAGTTTTCATAGTTTTCCAATGACAGGGCATCTAAATTATTTAACTGAACCTATTTTTGTCTATACATCAAAAATTTACACTGACGGACAAAAAATGAAACCAGATTTGCTTACGGAGAACATCTAACCAATATGAGTAATTTTTTTTTTTTAACTTTATGGCCCCATTAGGTGTTCTCATGCATATCAAATTGCAAGACAAAAGGATTATCGCTTCTGGAGTGCATACGGTGAACATCTAACCAATATGAGTATTTTTTTTTAAACTTTATGGCCCCATTAGGTGTTTCCATGCATATCAAATTGCAAGACAAAAGGATTATCGCTTCTGCAGTTTCTTATATTTCTTGTATGTATCGCCATTATGGCGGTTATGTAGGCATATTTTATATTAAACAGCACAAGTGAGTAACAGCTGTGATTTGCACTATTGTTGAAACATGCCACAGTAAATCCCGAAAAGAATAAACCGCGAGCAAATAATAAAGCCTGAACAAAATATGATAGCATAGCCCCTGAAGGCTTTTAGCTTTCGGCTTTCAGCATGGAAGGCTAAAAATATATTCGATACAAAGTGGATGCCCACAAATACTCCGACAATTCGCATCTCACACTTCAGAGCTGTCTTTTTCTTTGTTTAATTGGGTGGGATTAATTCGTATGTATGTAGGAAAACATTGGTCGAAGATGTACAATAAGACAGGACTACTTTCCAGATAAAAAGCGACTCTCAGGAAGAGTGGTGTCCCTTGTAGAGCACTCTTCAGAATATGTGTACAGACGTCTGCCTCTTTAATTTGCCGACATGAAAATCTTCTAGTCTGCTGAAACATGTGACTGAGAACAAACGGGTAAACCACTATGCGCCTTCGTGTGAAATGTTTCAGATATTTAATTTACGATAAAGCAAAGTGTTAGTTAAATACTTGAACGCATCGACTTCCATCTGATGTGATGCTGGTGCGGCTGTTGTTGTATCACCCAGCTGCAATCTTTGACATACAATGTAACGGCATGACAGAATGTTGTGCAACGGAACGTGAACCGAAATTTGTCAGCAGAAACGCAGTTGTCTCTTAATTTACTGTTAAGCCTTTTGGAAGACGTGTCAGTTTTTTTTTTATCTTCTGATTTTTGGGACTGTCCATGATTGGCTTTATTAGAATTTCAACAAATTCAAGGAAAGTAAAGCCTAAAGGTAAGTGCGCTTGAACTGGTAGTTAGGCCTAACTAGAGGACTGAGACGTATTAACCGCCCATAACGTTCTAAGAAGTTTGGCTAAGAAACGCCACTTGTTAACCAGAAATACGTTTTAACACCCAGGGTAAGAATATTTTGGAAAATTCATGTGTCTTAGAGAACAGCATAGTTTTCATATTTCATTATTATCGTTATTCTGTTTATAGTAATCTCACCTTTTGTGACATTTTCTGGCAAAAAAAAACGAAACAAAAAAACCCAAAACAAAACAATATTGTGAAGGTGATGAAGAGAATGCATGTGAGTGTGATTGGTTTTGTGGGTAGTCCTATATAATTGGTACCCTGTTTATAATGGGCTGGTGGAGGGCTCATATCCCAAGTGGAAGCAAATGGCAAACCATACACCGTTTCACTGATAAAATCCCCCCTCCGTCCAAAACACATTTTAACTCTGGCTTTTACCTTTCAGCATGGCTGCACATTGAATCCAAATTCCCACAACACATCTAAAGCAGTTAAATTTACACTTACTCTTTGTATTTTCAGAGTAAGTACTTCTGTCACCATTGAGAACGCATGTGAGTCATTTTTGTATCTACATTTTACCTGTGGGATAAGTGAACAGCTAACACTAAAAGACAACGCTTTTCCATAATGGAAGCAGGCAAGTATCTGACTTTCACTCTGTGTTATTTTATGTTTGGTCTTTCATTTACTAGGACAAATGAGATGTGAGAGTGGGTTAAAATTTAGGCCTTGGGTAGGCTGGGAATTTATGGATTTCCCTTGCTCTCCCAAAGCTCTTGTGGCCATTGCATAGCCTATTGTGTGAGTCTTCAACCAATAGGGTGTACACATATATATCTGTACTTCACATATGGGGAAAGTTGTTTGGTTGTTCGTGTGATATGTTATGGTTAAGGGGTGTTGAGAACTGACTTGAAAAGGGTTACAGTATGTACATCTACAGTCTTGTCCTGTGTTGTAGCTTATTGGCAAAACAATTATTTTTGTATGCATGTATGTAATATAATTTAAATTCTCCAGTACCTTGTACTCTATCAAATAAATAATTAAATGATGTCAGTCAGCAATGAGGGCCTAGAACAACAACTGGTTGGCCTTTTGTGAATATGTAAGAATTCCCGTACTTTCTCTTATTACTTGTGTTTGAAGATTTGTGGTGATATAAATTTATATTTGGTCTCGCCATATTTTAATGTTGTTGTTTCTAGCTGCATCATCAGATCCCATAGCACCAGCAGCTGATAAAATATGTGTAGCTTCTGAAGGAACTCCTGGCAGTGGCAAAAAGAGACACCGCAATAGGAAGAGATCTGGGAAATCCAAGAAATCAGCTGAAAGCAGTAATTCCAAGATCAATCTTAAAGTGAGTACTTAATTAAAGTTCAAGATATAAGATTGAGAATTTATTCTCATACACATAATATCCTCATGAGTGCTGACTTCCTCTCCGATAGTACTTAAAGAGTCTACCAGAAACCTACAGATGGTCGGGGGTATCCCCTGATTTTGAGGACATAATAAGGATTCTTGAGTACGACGTAGAATTCCAATAAAATATATAAATAATTGATTTACAATATATCTCTTATTTACCACATGTATTTATGCTGTGCATCAAAATTAATTCTGTGATTTTTCTGTTCAGATTCACCCCAGAGGAAGTAAAACTGTTAGCTGTTTTTATGAGAGTTAAAATTTTTGCGAATTCTTTGATGACATATTGATGAAAGTATGTATTACATATATTCAGCTGAAAGTGTCAGTTGGTTGATCTAAATATGGGTGCATTTGTGTACACTAGAAGCGAAATTTTCACGCCTGATGTGAGGAGAGATTTTGCGTACCAAAATGTGACCTTCTCAGGTCATTTCCATGCCATCTGTCACTAAAGTTGAAGGGGAACATGCAGTTGCTGCTACTCTTTGTGAGTGTCCATCTGACCTTCCATTTGTCCCATTTGCACTGTGAATGTGATATTTAAAGAGCAATTCAAGACATGTCTGTCAAAATTGGGAAATTCCTGGCCTGGCCATAGTCGAGACAGTGGACTGGGTTACTTTTCGCTACATGTATGTGCTGTGATCCAAGATGTCTTCTGTTGGCCATGTTAACTTCTCTTCGTCTGTTTGTGATGTAAAGATCCATGCTGTGAATCAGCAGTGTGTTAAGCTACGTTCACACTGTACTAGATCTCGGTACAGAGTCCAAACTGACTTTCCTTTGAATTACATGGGAAAAGGATCAAGTGCTGAAACATATCTATCCGTTCACATGCACTGTGACCAATTTCATCCTTGATACAAATTGGGGCAGATGGCTGGCAGACCCATTTTTGCCAGTCCGAGAAAGAAAATTATGATTTTTAAAATTTTGATCATTCAGCATCGACAATGTTGACCCACAAAAAAAATTCACTGGAGACTTGGCATTTTGCAAGGAGTGAGTTGAACTTCCGGTTGCTGAAGCTGAGAAGAATAATTTACTGTATAATAGGACCTGTTTGAGAAGCTCTAACTTGATGTTAGTTTTAGCAGGCTAGCATACTTCCAGCTGGTTAAATTAAACTTTGAGGTCTATTTTCAACAATTTCTGATATTTAACTGCTTCAGCATTGAATTGTTGAATTCAAAAACCTGGTAAGTCCATTCTGCAAGGCACCATGCGGAACGAAGTTGGCCATTAAATCCACTCCAAAACGGCGACAGACGGAGATTTTTGGTGTGGACTGAGATTAAATGGGTCTTTTTGAATCACTCCTGCAATCTTCAATCAATTCCTCTCTTCAAAATCACATGTGCATGCGCGATCCTGCGGGTGCATACAAAATTCGGATTGGAAACCTGGATAATGAAGCAGAAGCTCACATGTTAGTGGCAAGCCTCGACTGGAGCCTTTAGAATTAATTTGTCTCGCACAGTCAGAGATTGATTTCAGTGTCTGGATTTGGTGAATGGTGTAATACAATCCCAGCCATCATATACCCCAAGCGGCTGTATCCCTCAGATCATAACTCTGTTAGACAAGGGGAGGTCAGTCTCAGCTTACAGTGAAACACATAGAATAGCTGTTCAGGATACTACGCATAAAGTAGCAAGACAGTTCAAAAGTAACAGTAGTAAGTTCAAAAGTAACAGTAGTAACATCTATACATGTAAATATATGTATTGTTTTTATTACTTATTTTCCTTTTTATAATTAATTTTTCTCCAGGCAGAGCATGGCTCAGTGCCAAACTGTTCTATCAACCAATCAAGGGAGCAAACAGATGATGTTCACGCAGGTTAGTAATGAATTACTGTAATAATAATATTGCAGTATAACTTATAGGAATAAAACCTCATTGGGAGCATTACGGTATAGGATATGATATTCATATTTAAGACTTGGTTTCCCCCTCCCATAAATTGGCAAGGGGATAACGTGAAGTGCATGTCTTGTTGAGAGAGAGAAAAAAACAATAATGCAAAAAACAAACAATACAGAACAGTATGCTGATAGAAAGTTGTCAAAAACATGATCGGTTTTTTTCCATTAACTTCCACTTATTTGCTCCTCTCATATTTGCACATACATAAACGAAACCTCACTGAGATGGCTATGGTTTAAGATGTGATATTCATACTTTAGGCTTGGTTTTCCTCGCCCATATACAAAAAAAAAGCAAATAAAAACAACAAGAAAAGTGTGATAAATGTATTCCATTAGCTGTCACTGAGTTGCTCCTCATCTGGGAATTGTCGTAGGTATCCCCTGAAGTATGCCTGATTGCCTTCCACAATAATGCTGGGGGCCATCGTATAAGTGAAATATTCTTGAGTATGGTGTAAAACACCAGTCAAATAAATAAATAAATAAATAAATAGCTGCTCTGATTCTGTGCAGGATGTTGTGAACTACCCAATGCGCACAGTGCAACCCCCACAAGTCAGCCCCAGAATAAGGGGCAGCAACCTTCTAGCCGTCGACAGAAAGCCAATCACAAACCGAGAGAAAAGGTACACCATTGTTAACTGTCTACTCTATGTGTTTGGTTTCAACTGACTTTTGTATAAGTACTCATCTGGATTGTAACTTTGTATTTTGGGCCATCCTTAAAATATGTTTGTTGGGTGTAAAATTGCCCTGCTCTAAAGTTTTTTTATTGGGAGGTTGATAGAAGTTATTTTAGTAAGCAGTATTTATTTTTGATTGGCCTTATACTTCGTGATGGTAGAGTTACACTCTACAAAGAATTTTTGTACAAAGGATGGCTTTATGCTAAATTATGGACGAATAATGAATATGTAAATTTCGTTATTATTTGAGACTTGTATTTAATTGGTGTGCATGAATAACACAGGTAACCACATAATACACACTTTAAACAGTAGTCGCTAGCATATTCAATGTAGTTTTGATATTTCAACTGTTTTGGTTGTTATTTGGTTTTTATTTCGTTCTAAAAGCATCCATCTTGTTGGGCGTTGAATGTTGACGTTTCAGTGGTTTCATGTTTTTTATGTGCTCTCTCCACAGTATGGCTGAAATACTGCCAACGTGGCATTTTTCAACCTTTTTCCATGTAAAAGAGCAACTTTCAGTACAATTTAGGGACATTTTAAATTTGATTTTGGAGACCAAAAAAAACTACATTGGTTGGATTTGCCAGTTTCAGGGCTTCACAAGAAATATGACTTTATCAATCGCCACAGAATAATGCCTTCAAAATACACTTGAATAATCACTTTGCAAACATGCGAAAAGGGTGAAGAAGTACAGTATCAACAATGTGAAGAGCAAGTTCTGTTGTGAATAATTTCATGCTACATAATTTGTTAAAACTTGTTCATAAACAAATGATGTTAGACAATTTTTTTTATTACATATATATATATGTATATATATATATATATATATATATATGTATATACAAATGACATCAAACAAAATATGTTAACATTAAAAAGTACCCTGTTTACAGCCCTCTGTTTGTAGATGTGATGATTTAATGACAGTGTATCTCTTTGATCTCAGGTTGGCTCAGATGTTGTGAGACCAGGTTCTGGCAAACAACACAAGGCACACTCTGCACCAAAGACCACAGGTAACATGCTACACTTAGCTGCAATGTTAAGTATGAATAATTTAAATAAATTAAATTTCAATTATATTTATTCAGATTTTTTCAGAAAGTATTCAGGTTTAAATGTTGTCATTGCCAATACATGTTTGCCAGTGCATTTATAAACCTCCATCAGAATACTTCAGGAAATGGTTCTTGTCACTATGTGTAGAGCATTGTGAGCAGCCTAGACAACAGCACTCTGGTAAAGATGAGCGAAACCGACAAACCCCTGGTCAGAGAGAGCAGCAGACACCTGGTCAGAGAGAGCAGCAGACACCTGGTCATAGAGAACAGCAGACACCTGGTCAGAGAGAGCAGCAGACACCTGGTCAGAGAGAACAGCAGACACCTAGTCAGAGAGAACAGCAGACACCTAGTCAACAAGACAGACAGACGTCTAGTCACCGAGAACAGCAAACCCCTGGTCAACAAGACCGACAAATGCCTGGTCACCGCAGACGGAAGAATCATAACAAGAATGAGAGGAAGGTGGGTACCATAATTAGTCCCCTATAATGTCCGGAGAGGACTATAGGTTAACGTCTGTCAGTACATCAGTCTGTCATGAATCATTTTTTCGCCCTGTGTGTATGTATGCTTACGTTCCAAACTTAGAGAATTCATGACATTTTTACTGTTGTGTTATTGCCAGCAACTTGCAGATGGTTGTGGGTTCCCCTGGGCTCTGCGTGATTTCCTCCCACCATAATGCTGGCCGTTGTTGTATAAGTGAAATATTCTTGAGTACGGCATAAAACACTAATCAAGTAAATAAATAAATAAATAAATACTGTTGTGTTATTAAAGTTAGATGTATATTTTGACATGACACTGAAGTTTGTTTGTTTCCTGTATGTTGTTTTTATGTGTGAAGGCATTGGGGAAGTACAATTTCATTGTAAATTGACTAGAGTTACCTTCAATAAATAAAGATATTACTATATGAGGTAGAATACATTGAAATGTGAGTCTGTGAAGTAACAAAAGTATAAATATGCCCAATCACCTGTTGATTTCTGATTTCAGCAAATGTTCACACCACACTGGACCAGGGAAATGGTGTCTGAGGGGCTTAAGAAAGGATTTCTTGTGGAGGTTTGCTGTTTGGAAATTTGTCATTTGTTTTTCTCATAACATCTCCAGAGACTTGAGTAAGAATTTTTGAATTAAATCTGTTGGTTTAAAACCCATGACATCCGTAGGTTGCTGGCAGACCTTCCCATGTACAGCCGAAGAGGACTGTTTGTATTGATAGAGAATAGATCTTAATGGAAATGACCTCTAAAAATTGAAGGAGCCATCACTAAATAGACCACTTAAAACTATGCGTAAATATACTTTGAGTTATTTTTTTAGATTTTTGTGAAAAGGGTTAAAAGAGTTCTGAATTGTAAGGTGGGCTTTAAGGAGTATACTATCAAAGGTTAGGAACTCTGATGTCACAGGAAGTTTTTCCAACTCTAATCAAGACACTGAATGTTGGAATAACTCTTTTTACCCGTAAGTAAAAGATTACTGAAATAATGTTCCCAAAAATTCCTTCCTTTTGCTGAACGTCAAGAAAAAAAGGTGATGTGACATCAGAGTTGCTAGATACCGTCAGTATGGCTTATAAAGCCCACCATAGTATTCAAATATTTGAATGCCTTTTAACACTCTTTAAAAAAATCTTGAGAAATAAATGAAAGTATTTTTACACGTAATTTTCAGTTGTCTGTATGATGAACCTTACATCATATTTTAGCTCCCTTTTATTTTACCATGGTATTAATACATGAATATCAAAATCATTCTGTGAAATATAACTGTAAAATGACACCAAAAAATTTTTTAAGATCAAACATTCTCATAAAATCTTACTTTTGGTGCTGAAACAATTTTTCACAATTGGATATCATACTACCTTACAAACAAACCTCAATACACCTTTTAAGATTGATAGAAAGGTCAGACTTTATTTAAGTAATTAACCCATAGTAAGAGGTTTAAAACTGTACTTGTGTCCAGTGATCAGTTGATCAGTGTGTGGTATTTATTTATTTTATTGGTGTTTTATGCCGTAATTAATATTTCACTTACATGACGGTGTCCAGCATTATTGTGGGAGGAAACGGGGCAGGTCCTGAGGGGAAACCCATGATCATCCGCAGGTTGCTGACTGACCTTCCCATTTATGGACAGAGAAGAAGCCACCATGAGCTGGACTTGAACTTGCATTATTCTTTGACTGAGTTAACAAGATTAAACCTAGGATTTAAACATCAGATAATTTTAATGTGAAATTCAGTATACTGAATATTCCATATATTTGGATTCTGTTATTTATTCAGATTCTACATTATTATACAGTGTACATGTTTTTATATTTTCAGGGTACGATTCGGATCAATCCCAAAAACTATGAGGATGCATATATCCCAGGCCCTGTGAGTTGTTTTAAAGTCTAGACGATGTCATTTATACAGTAGTTTTAGTAGCAATACAAGTATTAGTTAGTACTACTGTTGCAGTCCTAGATATTGACGATAGTCATTTAATCAATATAGATGAACTATGAAACTCAAAAACATAATATAGCTCAAATATGTCCATAGACTGAATTCATACTAACATTTTTATAGGAAGTTGGAAAACATCCACTTTCATGTGGAAAGTTAAAGTGTGTATTAATTGAAGTACATGTTAAGGGTCATTAACAGAATTTCAGTCTCCGGCCGTGCATGGGAAAGTTTTCCAGCTACCTGCGGATGGTCGTGGGTTTCCCCCCAGGCACTGCCTGCTTTCCACCCACCATAATGCTGGCCACTGTCGTATAAGTGAAATATTCTAGAGTACGGCGTAAAACACCAATCAAATAAATAAATATAGAATTTCAGACTTTTCATGCCAGATACATAGATGTTCATTCTCTATCAAAGATTCTTGTGTTTGGCTTTCTTTACGTGTGATTTTTTTGTACATTCATTGATGCTTTCAGGATGGAATTTCAGACATCTACATCAGTGGTTTTGCCAACAGAAACCGGGCAATGAATGGAGACACTGTGGCAGTGTTGGTGAATGGTAGACAAGACTGGAGGGTAACAACAGCTACAGTATTTTTACACCCTTTGATGATGATGATGACAAAATATAAACTCGTTAAGCATGAAGGGGATAGTGCAACGACTGGTTGACCTGTATCGGTATAATGGCTTGGGTGTGACAGCTTATTTGCCTTCAGTAAGGCATCTCAGTGAAGCAGCACTAGATAAAAGAACGATGGAAATCTGTCCTGCAACAAGGAGGCCCATTCTAAGGATTCCTTCGTTGTCATATGACTGAAAAATTGTTAAGTACAATGTTAAACCCCAAGCACTCACTCACTCAAAATATAAACACGACTAGATGTATTTTGTTGAAAACCTCATACAGTAATTCTTCGACCTTTTAGCACTTTTATTCAGTGGAAATTATGTATGCAGTTGTTCTTAAAATGATGCTAAACTAATACATTTGTGTCTCTAAAGATGCAAGCTTCATTAAACTGTGCTAAGTATTTCTCTACACCTCATAGTTGTCAGAATGTTTCAAAACATTGGTTGTAGAAGTGGTTTATAAGGTTGAAGATTTAGGTAGTCTTCATCTTTGGCTTTGTCTTGATGTTTAATCTTTGTTAAATTCTTGATTACAGCACCAATCAAGTAAATCAGCCTTTATGGCCGTTATGTAAATCTTTATACCCACAAATTATCTGGGGTAAAATATGGATGTTCACTCCCAGATTGCAGAAGTTTAACTTCTTACTTGTTTGAAACAGAAGCTTGTGACACTAACTATAGGGAACCGCTAGCCTTTGCCCTACAACGGCCACAAGGCTGCAGGGCTCAGCTTGGTTCACACATTGTCACACACCACAGCATGTCATACCTGGAACCGTGTAACGGGAACCCAGACAATTTTTAAATTGGCATTTTAAATTGTTACCAACCGTTGTTACCATTCAGTATAATTCAAGCGCTTTTTCTTGTTGCCGGTGATACTTTTTTAAAACACCGAAGATTAGCTTGATTGTTAGTGTCACTGACGTTGAGTGACAGACTGTTGTCACCAGTGCAAACACGCAATTGACTGGCCCGACGGCATAGATCCTTGTGTTGTAGCTGGTGTCGCTCAATTTGGCTATAAAAATTTATAGTCTGTTAACTGCGAAACTCTACCAAAACTGTGCAGGGCTTTTCAATACATGATCCCAGCAGGGATTCATGGCATGACGTCACAAGGCCAGGGCTGCGTGGTCGACGAGATAGGCAGAAGGTCCAACTTTAATGGGTTTTTTTAAATGGAACTATTCAACATAGTATTTTTGTAAATGCAGTTTACAGACTAACATAGCATAAATATTGTCTTTAGGGAACATTTAGTTTGAAAATAAAGTCTTCAAGGTTCTGCTATAAGCAGTATGTAATTCTTACTTTGTTGTTTGGATGTTTACAGGTGTTTCTTGACAGCTTTGAGGAATATGAAGCCCAGTTAGAGGCACAGATGAAGACTCTCAGTCTAGCACAGACAGACCTAAATTCTGCCAAAAATGCTTCAGTGCTACCAGAGAGTATGGATTATAAATTACTATGTGATTCAAGAGAAGAATCCATTCAGCATTCAAGTAGCCAGTCTAAAACTGCCTGCTCTGGAACTTCCCAGTCTGAAAAAACATCACAGAGAAATCCATTAGTACAACTTACTAGTGATGAAATGACAACGAAATTAAGTGCAGATCAAGCAGACTTGTCACCAATCCCTAACTGTCATGATAAGCAGGATTCTGCGCAGGCAGCTGGATCCAAACAGAAACAGGGAACTCATCGTAAAGGAAACAAAACTCCCATCAAAGTACATCAGAGTAAGACACCAGGGTCCAAAGGAAGGTACACATCCGTCAAGGATCTGTTGTCAGCAAACGGCTGCAGTCCTGTCGCTAAGAAACTCTTCAGTGAGAGCAAGAATGAAGGAGAGAAAGCACAAGGAGAGTCTGAAATGTCGCAGTTCGTACAGAAAACTGGAACGGTGAAGAAAACATTTTTGTCACAGGAAGTCATGTTTAAATTTAAATTTCCAAGGGCTCCTTTACAAAATGATCTCTTTAGTGTGTCTCATTCCTGGGGATTTGTGTAACTTGCAAGTAGTCCTATAATAAAGGTGCCCTGTGTGTGTAGCTGTCAAAACGATTGTGATTGTATTTTTCCTTGTGTGGTAGCATGTGCATACAGAATCCCTGGCAATAGGGTTTTTTTTACAACAGCAAAGCCCCATTGAGGTTTGATGTTGCCACTTTATGGGAGGGCAGGGTGAAAACTCAAAAGGCACGCCATGAATTGGGGTACACGTAAGAGGTTTGAATCCGTCTCTCGTGTCATTTAAACATTTTACTGTAAAGCTGGACAAATGGTGTGTTGTTGAAACTCGTTCCATTGACGGAGGCATGTTTGTTGATTTTCATTTCTTTATTATTCCATTCTAATGGTAAAACATCTGGGCTGCACTGTTTCTTGGTTTCATTTTTCTCATTTCATATGGTAGAAATCATAATTTGTTTAAAATTGTTCACAAAATTTATACCTGTAAATATTTTGTTTTGAATTCTCTGTGGCACATACTCTATTTCAGGTGGTGGCTGTGACAGAGTACAAGCATTCGCGGGCGTGTTCCGGCCATATCAAGCCTATGTCAGATAAGAACCAGACCAATGCCCTGTTCTCTCCTACTGACCACCGCTGCCCACGTATCATGGTCCCACTCTCAGACTGTCCACCAGGTACGAATGACATCTTCTTAATTCCTGTTTTGTTCTGCAAGACCTGACATTCGGCGCTGTCATCACTTCAGAAACGTCACGTTTGTTGCATCACATGTGTGATGACGCTTCACTCTTTTTCACATCACCTTGCACCAACATTTCAATGTAATGGGTTCAGACTGCATGAGTGCATATTATTTACGCACCTTAAGGATGTGTTGGGTCTGCACAAATGGAGAAAGCCTATATACTCATGAGTTTGAAACTTTGGGCCGATTTGGAACATTACATCAGGGAGAGATCATTTATTTTGTGCGTCTCTTTACCATATTTAGCTGAGCACTAGTGAATAAAGCTTATTTACGTATAAGTTGGCTTTAAGCATTCATAATCATGACAAGATAGCACTTTCTGTACTCTACAGTATATAGTTTACATGTATGACATGTTCTAACATGTATGCGTACAAACACACTTTCAGCTTTCATCTGGCGGCAAAAAGGGCTTGAATGGTGAAACTTTCTCTTCTCCCAGCAGCAGCAAAAGTTGATGAGCTACATCTATGAATGCCCTAGTTGCCCTAGTCACCCCAATCCGCATATCACTTCCAAGAAATCACAATCTCGTGGAAAGTATGCATAAAAGAGCATGGCAAATATACAAGAATGAAAAATAGCTGTGATCAACTCTTCTTTCGCATCTGTACTAGTAGCTTGAACACTGAACATTTCCTCCCGCCATAAATCTGGCCACCACAATATGCATGCACATCTGTATTAGACGAAACAGCAATCTAATAAATAATGCAAAGAATGATTGGATCTTTGTTTGATTTGGTTAACAGACCTCTTGAAGCGACCAGAAGACCATGCCAACACTCTGTTCATCGCCCGCATAACAGACTGGCCAGACACATCACAGTTTGCTCACGGGTAAACCTTTCAGTGTACAGTGAGGTGTTGTAATGTGGGACAGGCGCATCCATTATTACATATCCTTCTCACTGTTATTCTTTGAAAACAGTTTTTAAATGGAGGTAATTTTTACCTCCTGCCACAAAGTCAGGGGAGAGGGGAAGGGAATGAAACTGTCTGTCCATCTGTCTGTGGACATCATCTTGTCTGTGCAGTGCTTACGAAATTACTCAACCGATTAGATGAAAATTACCATAGATCTTGCCTATCAATTTACATGTATCCCCCATCCATTAATGTAACCATAGTCATGAAGGAAAGTGAAAATTGCGTGAGGAATAGATTGAACTCTAGCCAGATAAATAAATAAATTGAATATGTCATTCTGCTAAAACGTAAAATAATTAAATTAAAGATAAAAGACTATTGTGTTAAATGTAAGTAACACCTTTGTTCATGCAGGTTTGCTGCTAGATTGAATAATTGACCGTCATTAAATTGATGGAAAAGAAAAAGAATCAGTTCTCTCAACACAATATTGAGCCTGACCTCAAAGTATCAAAAGCCATAATAATAACTATAATGTTATTGTCATTACTGAGTGGTAATATGTTATTTTCAGGAACATTGCCCGCAGCCTGGGAGAGGCAGGTCTCATAGAGCCAGAGACAGAAGGGATGCTTATTGAATATGACATTGACTACAGTGAATTCTCACCTCAGGTGAACTAGTATGAAGTTAACTTCTTCATGGCAAACTTTAATTAGCAGTAGATATTCATAGTGCAAATTAGAGTAGTTTTTAGATGGTCATTATGAAGTAAGGTGGAGTATTGTAAGTGGGGGGGGCGGGGGTGGAAGTGGCATTCTTGGTTTTGGTTATTGGTTACACCTTTTTCTACGAGTACATAGATATGTACATGTACATATATCTCTTACAGCTGATGGCATCTGCTTGATTGAAGTTGTAAAACTTCAGCTCCTAAACTTCTCTTGTATCTATTGAAATAGCCTTGAGTAGGTGGCCAAGAAGCTACAGACCACATGATCTCCTTAGTAACAAACTGAGTGGGGGAAGAAAATGGTCCACCTAATGTTTTAGCATAGGAAAATGCCTATTTTGAGATGTTATTAGTGACAGTGATTTGTATAATTTTAAAGTGAACATAAAATAGTATTCCAGAAATGTTCTAAAAATTTCAACAAAATTAATAAAACAATCATTAGTACCTAGCCACTCATTTGGTGACACCATTTTGCCATGTTCTAGCTGTCTTGAGTGACGTCACAAAACCTAGGCGCTCTCCAGTACCATCAGTATTTAACAATGTGATAATGAGAAAATACAAACCAAAACGCCTGGTACCCAACCAAAAGTATCAGTTCTGTTCAAAGGCCGGACGTTTCTTTTAGTTTCGCTCAGTGAGGGCGATATTCATGGACACAAGTGACATATTTCAGCAGTCCTGCTCGTCCTCGTCCTGCATGGGTGTAAGCATTAAGTCTAGCTGGCAGTACCAACGCAAAGTCACAATATTTTTCTTCAAGCAGTGACTCTCCCGAGGTGGTTTTTTGCTAGCTTACCCTGACAAGTTGCTGCAGTCTCCTGCCCAACATGTGCAAAAATGTACCATTTTAACACTAAAATTAACCGCAAAATCCATTTTATTGCATCATTATCTGTCTATCCACTATAAGAATCCACACTGACAATCGAGAGCTAATACGTTTTTTGATGTGACAGCCTATTGTCACGTGACGCTTTCAGCGCTATTGATTGGCCAAGTTCATAAGGGCTTCTTCAACATGGCTACTCTGAGTGAATTGTCCGTCAGTGCCATTTCCCCATGAACTTCATCTTCTCGGCTTTCAAAACATTATTGAATATTTTAAATATTTTTCCGTGATAATTGTGTCCTAAATCCTTTTCCCTGTGTATATATAGTGGCAGAGTTAATGTTCACTTTAAGCTTTTCCCTGTGTATATATAGTGGCAGACTTAATGTTCACTTTAAGCTTTCCAGATAGTCAGAGTACCATGCGGTCTTTTCTTGTGCAACCTGCGCTTACTGGTCCCTCACAGAGTGGCAAACATAGGCATTTTCCCTTATGCTTTAGCTTGTAGATTTTACCTTTGCTGGCAAAATCATGTGATCTCCAACTCCCTTGCTGTTGTAAATTCAAGAATTGTATTAATAAATTCTTTTCTTTTATTTTGTAGGTTCTAACCTCTCTTCCAACTGCCTCACCGTGGGCTATTCCCCCTGAGGAGCTGGCCAAGAGGAAGGACTTCAGGCAGCATTGTATCTTCACAATTGATCCTGCCACAGCCAGGGATCTGGATGATGCCCTGTCCTGTGAAGATTTGGGCAATGGTCAGTGTCTGCTGTCCTGAATTACAATAACATTTCAGAAGCCATCAGTATTGTAGATCAGACCTTGTGGAAACCTTGTGTTTATTCCAAATTCTCTCTGATGGTAGGCTTTGGCGTTCAAAGAGGAAAGTGCTTTAGCCACTTTTATGATACCCATGATAAACATAATGAACAGTATGGGAGTTTGCGAGTTCGAACTCTTTTGTCAGTTAAATTAAGAAGAGTCCTACTGTATTATGTGATTCTGTAATATGGAAAATGTAAGGTAAGTTTCAATGACAGTAATATGCCAATCACCAGTTTTGCTGTAGTCTGGAGTCTTAAATGACACCTCTTTCTTTCCGGAATTTCTTAAGTTCAGAAATATTCAGCTTCCCAGTTTTCTCCATTGTTGGTGTACTCTAAGTAAAATTTTGTGAAACTTTTTGTGTTTCAGATGCCCATGTAAATGTAATCAAAAATGCTTGCATAACATTTGTCAGGCCACATGGTTACAGTAGGATTGTTTTTTTTTTTTTTTACCTTCAGCGATTAAGACCTTGAACTCGAAACTCCCAGTTTGTTTATTTCTCATGTGAAAAGGGTCAGGAAGAACAAAAAAAGTTCAACCATGACTGTTGTTTGATTTTGACGTTAAAATATTTTCTGTCTGTGTTTTGCAGGTTTGTTTGAGGTCGGAGTTCATATTGCTGATGTAACATACTTTCTCCAGGAAGATACTGACTTGGATGAATTAGCATCTCGTAGAGCCACTAGTGTATATCTTGTTCAGAAGGTGTGTAGTTTACATTTTTCAGTCATATGAGAATGGTTGTATTCAGTTTTCACACTGTTTACAATTTGTGAATAATATTTTTAGACTTTAATACAGGATAGAAATGTATTGTGGATGCACTAATGATTTTTTATCCCAACTGAGCATAAAGTCACTTGGCCCCCTGTTTACGCTTTAGGCTGTTTCTTTCAATACGTATTTCAACTTGTGGTAATAAAATTTTAATTGTTTTATACCATGTCCCCTTCCATTATTTTAGCTGAAATTTGTTCTACACTAACTGATCCAGGATTTACATTGTGAAGCAATATTTTGACCATGTCACATCATAAATAACAATTTTAAAGACATTTAAATTTTATTTAATTTTACTTGTCACCTGACGCTTTCAGCGCCAGTGATTGGCCAAGTTTATAAGGGCTTCTTCAACATGGCTACTTGGAGTGAATTGTCCGTCAGTGCCATTTCCCCAGTACTGAACTTCATCTTCTCGGCTTTCAAAACTTTATGGAATAGTTTAAATATTTCTCTGTGATAACTGTGTCCTTAATCCTTTTTTCTATTTATATATAGTGGCAGACTTAATGTTCACTTTAAGATCGCATTATGATCCAAGAACCAACATCACAAAGCTGTCTCAGACTTGTGGTATTATTTCAGACCGTGAGTTTAATATTTAACACCAATTTTCAAATTTATCACGTTTACCAAGACAATCTTGCAGCATTGAACTAAAAATTCCTGAGGTAGGTCACAATTTTAGCACAGTAAACTATTTTGAAGTTAAGACTAAGTTACCAGCGGGGAGATGTTAAGATGTAAGTCTAAGACAGCTTCATGGGGGCCTGAACTTCCTACTGGTGGAAATGCATTGTACGTGTACTTATAAATCTGAGCAGATTCAAGTTGATCAGTCACCCAGCCACAGGGTGCGGTAATCGTTATCTCCCTTGTGAAGATATCTCCCCTCGACTATATTGCAGGTTGTGCCAATGTTACCTCGCCTGCTGTGTGAGGAACTGTGTAGTCTTAATCCAGACCAGGATCGCCTGACTTTCTCAGTCATCTGGCACATGAATGAAAATGCTGAGGTACAGTACAGCTGAATCCTAACCTCAAATCCTCATATTGTCTTGGCTGGATGGTCAGTGCGCTGTCCCTGTATCATACGCCGACCATGGGCTGACCTGGTTTACATGATATTTATTTTACTCTCCTGTAAGACTGTAAGGACCTTTCCTAATAAAACCTGTCTTCAGAATGCACCTCTGACATGAAATGTATGCATTTGAGATATTATTGTTCATTAACTTTTGCTAAAATTCAAGATATCACAGCACAGCAACATAAAACTCATTCATAGCAAATGTTTGTGGAGGAACCAGTGGACAAAATTTTCAGCTGATAGTACATTTTGTGCAAAACAAAAACTGCTTCACACTACTGCCACCTCATGGGGTTAAATTTAGTACATCACCTCTCCATTAAATTTAGTCTACAGAAGCTAGATGCCATAAAAAACATGGGAGACAAATGAGTCTGAAAATCAATGCTGAAATCAATAAGGGTCGCCAGTATTCTTTTGAGTTGGCTGTACTGCCATGTTATGCCAAGAGTGCGAAGGGGCCTCGTCAAGCACACCATTTTATCATTGTTATATGTTCTTTCCCAGCTCATCATAATGATGCCACACTGAAAATGTTACTAGAAACTGGTACATTGTAATGTTGCAGACCCTGTAGACATTGCAGACATTACATTACAGTTAATTTTTGTCTTGGCAATGATTCAAGGTTCTGCTTTGCACTAGTGCCATGTCATAGAATTAAATTTACACATACATGTAGAACATCTCTGTTGTATTAGCAGTGATTCAAGGTTCTGCTTTGCACTAGTGCCATGTCACAGAATTAAATTTACGCATACATGTAGTACATCTCTGTTGTATTAGCAGTGATTCAAGGTTCTGCTTTGCACTAGTGCCATGTCATAGAATTAAATTTACGCATACATGTAGTACATCTCTGTTGTATTAGCATTGATTCAAGGTTCTGCTTCGCACTAGTGCCATGTCACAGAATTAAATTTACACATACATGTAGTACATCTCTGTTGTATTAGCAGTGATTCAAGGTTCTGCTTCGCACTAGTGCCATGTCACAGAATTAAATTTACACATACTTGTAGTACATCTCTGTTGTATTAGCAGTGATTCAAGGTTCTGCTTCGCACTAGTGCCATGTCACAGAATTAAATTTACACATACATGTAGTACATCTCTGTTACATACACATGTATTTGTACCAGATATCATTTTAAATACAGCGCCTTTGTTATTCAGATACAAGGGGAGTGGTTTGGTCGATCTGTGATCAGGTCCTGTGTAAAGATGAGCTATGACCATGCACAGGTAACGCATGTTGGTGTGATAGTAAGATATAGTTTCAATAAATTTATAGCTTTAAGAGCATTATGCTGGTCCCAAAATAAAGCATGTGTACAATCGTCTCATGTTTAAAATTTCTGTTCATCCAGGGTGAAACTTTGTGATTTAAACAGTGGATATAAACTTTCGTTTTTGTGAGTTAAGAATGGATGAAATGAGGTATGGCTGCCTTCACCAGCAAGTCTGGCTAATGTCATATTTCTGATTTCTCATTTGTGCATTTTGGTGTAAATCAGGTGAGGATAGGGAATTAGTAGATTGCCCAGATCTAATTGTTCATTGGGTCTTGCTGATAATTAGCGGTCTTTTCTGCAGCCTAAGGTTTGTTGAAGACCTCCTTTTTTTCACCAGTATGTGGTGCATGTCTTTATGTCACATGTAGGAATGTTCAGCAGTAACTTACCAAAAACCAGTGGTTTACCCTGGGCATTCGGATTTCTTCCGACCCCTGAAAGTGATCACCATCGTAGAAGTGAAAAAATTCATGAGTACGGTATTAAACAACAATAACATAAACAAATAGAAAATTATTAGTAATTGATCGAAATTATTGAATCAACTGGATGGGGAGCATTGAAGAGAAAGAACAGATGTCTGATGTTTTACCCCTGAATTATCTCATCTTCACCCTGTTCTACAAAGCGTCAAAAAATGATTTGGGGAAATAATAATCTGTATGTAGACTCTTACCCACATCAAACAAATCCAGTGTTCTGGTCTTAAGCTTGACTTCAAGAAAGAAACTTAAGAAATTTTCCATAAAAGTCATTTTAGTATGGTGGAAAGTATGAAAGAGCTTGATCACAAATACATCGTAACCCCACTGTAATTCAGTGTGTATTTTTCTACGCGCAGGGCTTCATAGACAATCCTGACAGAGAGTACACAGAAGAAGACTTGCCTCCCATTACAAATGGGTTTTCAGTTGACAAAATCAAGGAGAGGGTTCTAAATCTACATAAAGTAAGTTGACTCGTGCTAATGATCCTCGTAAGAGTATTATATGAATGATTTAATGATTATGCACGCTTTTGAGATGTATTACGTAGTAGTTTTTTCACGTCATTTCTGTATTTGAAGGACAGCTGAACTTAAGAGTTAAGAGAAAGGACGATCCTTTGTACTCTGATTTTTGGAAACTAAGGTTGATGTTCACTCTACTATGACCAGCATATCTTTAGGTCTGAAACTCTTGTTGGCAGCTCGCACAGAAGTTGAGGAAGAATCGCTTTGACAGTGGAGCATTACAATTGGACCAGGTGAAACTACAGTTTACACTGGACAAAGAAACAGGACTCCCTAATGGCTACTCTGTCTACAAACAGCGGGAGAGCAACAAGTAAACACATGTTGAACATGAGAAGATAAAATTGTTGGGGGTGTCCATGTGGTTAATGGTTAATGTGCCAGCGCAGTTCAAGGACTCAAGATCCTTTTACCAATGTGGTTGCTGTGAATTCAAATCCAGCTCATGCTGCTTTCCTCTATGGTCATACGTGGAAGATCTGCCAGTGGATGGTTGTGGGTTTCCTCCAGGCTCCGCCTGATTTTCTCCCACAATCATGCTGGCTGCCGTGTTATAACCATGAATACAGCGTGAAACACCGGTGAAATAAATCAAAAATGAAACTGTGGAATTCAAGTATGATTAGTCTGTTCAATTCATCACGTTTAACAGGAACAATTCTGTGTTGGTGGAAAATCTGCTTGCAAAGTTGCTCGTCTTAAATGCTTCTGGCATTTTTAAAGATAATGTGTTTGAGTGTTACATCATACAAAACATTGTAGGACGTATGTTATGCAGGTCAGGTTTGGTAGGCTGAGGAAAACAGGGGGAATTGGTACAGTGTTGACACCAAGAAAACACCATTGTTATATGTGCAGGACTGTGTCAAGATGCATGTCTTCCAACATCTAGGACATGTAAGGTGCAGGTTCAAATGCAGCCGTGGACAGCACGAGGAATTTGCAGTCCATGACACTGGTGTGGCTGTATGTAAAGTCTAACATGTCTTACGTTTTGTTGAAGACTGTTGTGTTGTGCCATTGTTACCTGCACATGATTGTCACTCAAGGGAAAGTTCGTTCGTAACTTGCAAAAGTTTGGTGGTATACGTTGCATGCTCTGGTTTATTAAACTCATCACCATTGTGAGCGTGGCATTAAACATCAAACAAATATAAAGCAAGTGCTGCCTTTGACCAACAAGTTTAGTATGTGAAAATGAACTTCTAGAAGCACACGAAAGCCTTCAAATGATATTTTTGATGGCAACATTTAAGTATTTCTGATAAGAAATGAATCAGACTTAAACAAAATGTAGTTCTGTGAGGTGGATGAATTAATCAAAATCAAGCAAAACGTTGCAGTTGTAAAATGCTAAACTGTATGGTGAAATATGGTAAATAAAAATGCTATAAATGATCACATAAATGCATGGCTTATCTTTGTGTTTTTCAGATTGGTAGAGGAGTTCATGTTACTGGCTAACATGGCTGTTGGTCATAAAATCTTGAACACCTACCCTGAGACTGCATTATTAAGATGTCATCCTCCGCCCCACGGCAAAATGCTTAATGACTTGGTAAGTTTGAACATAGAGGAAGTCTTACATCAGTCAGTCCATCATATTTCAGGGTCTTGTGTACTGCTACATGTGTGTGTATGTTATATTTGATGTGTATTGTTTTGGTTTCACATTAAACATATTTTGTTGAAGCTTATAAAATCTGAATCAATTGGCAATCAGGTTTATTTTTAAATTTACTGATCAGTTATGTTTAATATTGTGTCAGTTATTTTCTGTATTTACTAATACCCGACATGTACTCTTCAACCTTTTCGATCACAACTGCGTCCAATATTTTGAAACATTGTGAGAGAACAATAGGGTGCAAAAAATAATCTGTGCAGTTTTATGAAGTTTGCATCAAACAAATCATTTTTGGAATCACTTTCATAATAATTGTATGCATACCGTAAATGACCTAAAGTTTCGCCCTTGGGCTAGGAACGTGTATCCCAGAATTTGTTGTGTTGGTTGTGGTTGTTACTGACTGCTTGCTGCGGGAAGAGCATCAGGGGTGGTCAGTGGATTATACTGACAGTTCAAGAGTAATGAACAAGCTGACGCTTCACTGAGCTGTTAGTCTATGCTCCTACCACGAACAGTTCATGTTTTCCTCAGTTTTAATCACACTAATTTTAGAACGTACATCGCGCAACTAGTTGATTGTTTTATTAACGTTTTGTGGTGATTTGGGAATTTGGGAGAAAATTCCATGGAGATTCAGTGTGACTACCCAGTACCTATATGCATATGGAGTGTCATGTCAAATATCCATTCTAAACTGCAGGGCTCTGCATATACAAAGCTGTAACAGAATTTAGCACACCAGGAATCCACACTTGCCAACTAGGCCTACCAGCAGATGAGATGAAGATGTCAAATTGCGATCAAAGCGACACCTACACAAGTGCGTTTGCACTGCTGCAGCTAAAATGTTTATTCTGGCATAGTTTGAAAGACTGTCATTTAACTTTCGGACATATTTCATAAACATGAATACTTACTTTACTTAATATTTAATTGAGTCATCTCAGGTGAAATTTTAGTTGTACAGATTGATTTTATCTACATACACTTACAAGCCACTTACAGTCACAGGACTCGAAATTTCCAAGTATCAACCCATCGATCACGTGATTTTTGCTGGTGAAAGGCAAAACAATAATCTATCAGGGGCAAAACTGTATACAGACAATCATAAAACACTTTGTTTATAAGCCAGTGACGGTGTTGTGCAAGCTCGTAATGTGATAACAACTCAAACAAATCCTGTCTTCCAATATGCTGGATTTGCACACAGTGCTACCAAACAAGGGTAAAAGTAAATCGTGGTAGTTTTCAGAAATCTCGCGTGGAGTAGGTTTTTTGTGTTTACTGGAGGTTCCCAATATAAAATCGCGGGAAAAGGAACTGTCCTGCAATAGGAGGACAGTTCCGACTGTAAAGAAACTAAATGTGCGTGTAGACTAACATACTAAATTGGAATTACATGAACACGAGAGCTGATGATAGATATTTATCAGTGAAATTCATGTTTAGCTGAAATATATTTGTGCTCATATTTGTTGCATAATGAGGGCTCTCGGTAGACAATCGTTCACCAGATAACAGTGTGAGGTGACTGTATTGTAGGCCTAACCTGAATAATCGGTTCGTCTGCAGTGTACATTGAGCATTTTGTTTGGTGTGGTCATGCTTTCAGATAGTGTTTGGAGTTTGAACATCGCCTGTCTTAATACTGTCTTCGATTTTATTCACGGGCATATTTAGAGATGTACATGTAGGTCTACAAGTTGAGAGACCTGCAAACCTCACTGTCAGTAACTTGACCCAGTGCGGCAAGGAATAGCAACCAGGAGCGCCTAAATGCCAGGGTAACGAAATGGGCGCAGGGCTAATGGCTCTCTTCTATCATCTTGCGGCTAACTTCAGATCGTGTGAAAGTAAGCGACAGTAACTCACATGCGAAACTTTAGGTCATGTACTGTAAATTCCACTGAAAAAAGTGCTTTAGAGGTCGAAAAGGTTGCAGATTTACAGTATTTTTATGTCATGCCTTGGGTCCTCTATGGCCGAGGAAGCCTCCCACCAATGTGGTCGCTGTGAGTTCAAAGTCAGCTCATGCTGGCTTCCTCTCCATCTGTACATGGGAAGGGTTGGCAGCAACCTGCAGATGGTTGTGGGATTCCCCCAGGCCTAGTGTAAAACACCATTCAAATAAATCAATCAATCAATCAATAAATATATGTAAATAAATGTCATACCTCTTTTTACATCAAATATGTGTGTATTTTGTATGAGCCACCTGTGTACATGTATATAATTGTACCTTGCTGTGTTTCAGTATGACCTGTGCATTAACCTAGAGGTACCTGTGGATATAACATCCTCGGGAACTCTTCAGGTGAGGCTACGAGCTTAGTTCTAGCTGAAATTGGTTGTCAGTTGTCTCCATCATTCACGTGGCTTATAAGGCACTACTGCTTACATGAGCACTTTAGATGTACAACGTAGGAATTAGGTCAAAAAGGGCAGGAAAGGGATTCAGTATCAGTTGTCACAGTATTATTGTTATTCTAGATTTGCACTTTCTGTATTAAGCTAAGATTCGCATGCAGAGAACTGGCAGAGAATAGGCAGCTGCCTTCTTTTCTTGTAGGAGGCCTCTTGGCAGGATGGTCTACAGAGTTAACATGTATAGCAGCATGGCCCGCGGATGCTTGTGGGTAGAGCCCGGTTTCCTCCCTCCATAGTGCTGGGCACTGTATTAGAAGTGAAATCTCACCAAACAAATAAATAAATAAATAAAGTATATCTGCATGGTGATTATTTGTCTGACTCTTGGCATTGTTCCTTTGACACCGCAAGTCAGTTTTCAGCGCTAAAATTGTTCCATACCTACAATCTGTAAATTGCAAATAAAAATTATCATTGCTTCTGATACAGTAGGGGAATTTGCATAAGAACATACATAAATGTACCATACTTTCATACCTGACTTGACATTTTGTTTTGGAGAGAAGTACATGTACAGCCAGTGGGATTGTGTCCAGAAAAATCCTATAAATCATGTGGCTAAATTCCCTACAATTTCTTTACTATATAGGAGACCACAGCAACAGTGTGATAATTGACAATTGGTCACACATAACCAGTGAAATAGAGCCTATTGTCACTTTACCGCATTTATTCTAACTGTTCATCTGAACTAACTTTGATACACAAAATCCACTCTGCCAGCTTACAAACCATATCACTTTGCTGATTTAATTATTCAGTCTTCTCCTGTGGGTTGATTTGTGCTCAGCCTTTTTATATCTTTAATGAGTTAAAGGATTAGTCATCAGTTAACATTAAAGAAATGGCCGGCTTAATTACACAGCTATAAATATGGTACTGTGACAGTCAGACCATATCCAAAATGGTAATCTACCTGTCTGAATATGCAGTGCAGCTTTCTCTTCCACAATTACCTGTCAAAATTCTTGACATATTTTAGTTCTGCAAAGCCAAGCAGGAATGTGGTGACAAGGTTATGTAACGGTTATATTTGACAGCGTTCCCTGGTTGAGTATCAGGGTGAAGACGACTTCACCTCAGCAAGGCTTCAAGTCCTTGTTAACCTCTGCTCAAAACCCATGCAGGTAAGCCGCTTTGACGCATGTTAACGCATGTACACTATTCTAAGGGGGCATATTATTTCATCTTGTTACGTGATTGATATAAGTGAAAACCATTTTAATTTCTTCAATCATGATGTTTTCATGATTTTGCTGTTTTTCAAGATTTTCCACATTTTCCACCAATTAGATGGTTTTGAAGTTTGAAAATTGAAAAAAGATTTATTCTGCCTGTAAAACAACAATTACAATGGATGTGGCAATAAGTGAATCAATCAATCATATATGATTGGGGATAAAGTCACGATCAGTTTTCGAAATGACAACTCCACGTACATGTCAGAACCATGACCATTTCTGACTTGATGCTACATGAATCTTCCCAGTTCTCTTTCTGCAGTCTGACTGCTTCCTGTCAGTCAGACCTGTTGGATTTTTCTGTTGTATTAAAGGTAGATGTATAGGAACAAGAATGAAACTGCAGTTCATCGCTGTTACAATCCACTGACATATTGGCTGCCCTCATAACTTTCTTACAAGATGGGGACCCTTGATCAAACCTGGGTCGGGTCATACCAAAGACTTTAAACATGGTACTTGTTGCTGCCTCGCTTGCAGCTGAGTGCTGAGAGGTTAGAGCAAGGAGACATGACTGGTTGGCTGGATGTCAGTATAGTGTGACTGGGTGAGGTGTCAGGCTGGGCATGATACTTCAGTGACGGCAGGACTTTGGTGACATTTACTAGCCTTGCTACAAGAAGACACAATATATCTACATACACCTGATGGCGCCTCATTGTCATACATACATACATAACTTTTCTTGAAATATAATTTGATCTTGCAGGGCCATATCTGCATATAGGACCAGTTTAGTTATGGAAAGCTTTCAGGCTACCTACTGTAATTCTTCAACCTTTTCGCATGTTTGTAAGTTGTTGATTCAGACATATTTTGAAGGCATTATTCTGTGTAGACTGGTCAAATTATACTATTTGTGAAGCCCTGAAATCAGCCAGTCCAACCACAGTAGTTTTGTCTGCAAAGTCAAATTATGAATGTGCATAAATTGCACTGAAAGTTGCTTTTTCATATGTGAAAAGGTTGAGGAATTATGGAACTGATGAGGCTGTATTAAATCTAACAAGAAAACTGAACAAAAATATGATTTATTGGCTTACCAAATAAATGTTTAGTTTTCATACAAATTTCTTTCGTTTTCAGACTTAAATAAAGTCTGTAGAAAGAATTATTTTAAGTTCGATTTTGTAAAATTTGTATATGCTTGATGATAATATCACCTTTAAAGTTTGGGATCAAAAGCTTCAGTTTTTATTTAAATATGACCCTGTCTTCTTGCATCAAAACTAGCGATCCCATTGTTGCTTTGTAGAATGCACGCTATTTCTGTACTGGTGTGATTCAAGACGAGGATCTGTTCCATCATTATGCTCTCAATGTGCCAGTCTACACCCACTTCACCTCCCCTATCCGCAGATACGCTGATGTCATCACACACAGGCTTCTTGGGGCGTCACTGGGTGAGCGCACATACAAATACATGTATGCAGTGTTCTGTGAGAACTGTTTTGTCCCCACCTGTCATCAGTGTTTGTTATACATCAGTTTTTAGCTCGCCTCAAGAAGTAAGGAGAGGTATTGTGAGATGGGGATCAGATGCTGTCAGTGGCAGTAGCAGGGGTGGTGTCGGTGTCCAATTTGGTTTTGGGCCAATCATAGTGTTGCAGTGGCCACTCATATACAGATAGCCAATTGTCGGTAGCAATTTGCTTATGACAGACCAAGGAAGTCTTTTACCTCATAGCTCAGCTATTCACAGGGTTGCAGGCCTCCTATAGTGCATGGATTGCCAAATGCAGTTCACAATTTGTATATCAAAGACCTCTGTTGTAAGGTTGTGCACTAACTCCCCATAGTGTCTTTTGCCACCACAATGATTTACAACTCCATAACATATGAAGTCACTGCTCTGCAGTCCTTACACATACAGTAGTGATAGCTGTGACAATTTAAAAAATTTGATCTTCCATGTTGATTTAATGGCAAGATCTTAGAGATATACAATTAGATGATAATATCTGTTTATGACAGTGTCAATCATTCTACTTTATTTTTTTGGTTTAGAGGTCAATATTTAAATGTATCACATGACTTGAACATCGTGCAGTTTTACAAACTGTTCAGTCAGGTGACCTACCGGTATGGTCTAGGTTTTGTTTGTGAGAAAGGCATTATGATGTCATCATAAGGGATACAGTGTATAATGTCAGTGATAATTGTAAGCCAAACCAGCCTAGTATCAGGGATATCGTAGAATAATTGCACAATAAACAAGCATCTAAGGCCGAAGAAGATCAAACATCAAAAGGATTTCTTTACTGAAACTTTTGATAATATATACTGCAGATGTGTGCAGCAACAAGTTGGTAAACAATTTGGTTGGTGGGAGAGGGGGGCGTGCACATTTGTGATATTGTTATTGTGAAGCACATGCTGTAATGAAACGTTATGATGAAGGAGAGGTATAAATAAGAAAATAACATTTGGCATTTATTCTGATTTCTACCTTTCATGTAGGTTATTCCAAAGCCCCCCAAAAGACCAAAGATCTTGTACAGAAACAGGCTGACATTTGTAATGACAGGAAGCTGGCATCAAAATGTGTACAGGAGAGAAGCTCAGGCATTTTCTTTGCAGTATTTGTTAAGGTGAGGTTTGTCCAAAGAAGCACCAGTAATACATTTGAGACAAAAATAGAAAACAGCGATTGTAGAATGTTTATTGTCAGAGAGCAACATTGGCTGTTGTACACGTATACACTAATTCCTCAACCTTTTCGCATTTGAAAGGGCAACTTTCAGTGCAATTTATTAGCATTTTTATTTTGATTTTGACTTTGGAGGGCCTACATGGCCGAGGGTTAGCACGCCAGCATGGTACAATGACCCAGGAGCCTCTCACCAATGTGGTCGCTGTGAGTTCAAGTCCAGCTCATGCTGGCTTCCTCTCTGGCCGTACGTGGGAAGGTCTAATGATTCATGGGCATAAGACACCAATCAAATAAATAAATTTGATTTTGGAGACAAAACAGTGTTGGTTTGGCTGATTTCAGGGCTTCACAAAAAGTAGAATTTATTTCCTCTACATAGAATAATGTCTTCAGAATATGCTTGATTAAACACCTAGAAAACATGTGAAAAGGTTGAGGAATTGCGGTAATTACTCAATATTGCTGGAAGTGAATAACGGCTTTGTCAGGTGTCAAAATACAGCCTTTTCAATTAGACGCCCTTTAATAGTAGGCTTATTTGGGCTAAAATACATATATTATCAGAAAGTAAGAAACCATTACCTTATCATAAATACAAATGGTGTCAATATTACTTGTGCAGAATTCTTGTACATTTAGTTTACTTAAAGGAATTTTAAGAGCATGTAAGCTAAAGCACAATTTTCCATTTCCATACGTTTATTGTATGTTTTAATTTTGACGCCATAGGGGTATCTTACTTGGCTCTGGGTTGCGAACAATTTACGGTGTATATGTGAACAAAGAATAGGCTACACTGAAAGGCACAGGAAAGGGGTGACAAACCTATTGTTGAAACAATATAAAACTGTTATCTTTAAAAGTTCATAGAGCTTGCCAGAGTACGTGGTTCAACAAGATGTGCAGTCCAGTGGGCTGTCAATAAGGTGGTTGTTGTTGTAAGCTGAACATTTAAACGTAAGGAGTAAAAATGAGCTTGGAAGTGTATAAGCCCTGATAATCTCTCTCAACCATTATTATGAATTTATCCAAAACTGCTATAGTTAAGGCTACACTAGATCTGTATGAATAAAATAGAGACTAAAATAGTTTAATCTGAACTCTGTTTTGTCCAAGTGATAATCCCAGCCACTGTTGTATTAGTGAAATATTCTTGAGTATAGTGTAAAAAACACAAACCAAATGAAATCAGATCCAACATATCTTGTATTTTTCTTTTACTCTTGTTTGGAAAGTTGTGGGGTTCTTGGAACCAACAGCTTTCGCTAAAAATGATCAGTATGTTATTATGTGTGCAAAAGAGAAAAAAAATGTATTGACTGCTGACACGAACCAAAGACACTGCAGATCAGCAAAGTTTTAGAGCTGCTGTACTGTCTGCTCAGATTTTGACATCACATTCCAGTTACTACGTTTTTCTTAAAGATCATTCATGTTTTATATGCTAATGAATTGTGTTTTTGTCATGTGATTGACAGGAGGTGGGGCCTCTTGAGGAAGCAGCCATGGTGATGTCTGTACTCGACCGCTCGTTTGATATATATGTCCTGAAGCTTGGCGTGAGCAAGAGGGTGTACTGTGAGGTGAGGGGAAACTTGACACAGTCAGTGGCACATTTAGGTGCTGGATAACTCTTAAAGCGTTCACATCGAGGTAACTTTCAAGCAGGAAAATGTGCTATAAATTCTCTTTTAGTACGTTATTGCTCTTGGGAGATAAATCTGCATGCTGTGTAAAAACATATTTAAGTCTCCTAGGGGAAGCAAGATATAAAATCTGAAGGTTTCACATATTTTGTGAAGTTGTTACGCATGTTTTAAATACGGAAGAGATGTAGCTGAACTAAGTTTCACATAATTCCAGTGTAATTATGCCATTATATAAATTTGAGAGTAGGTATTGACTAGGTTGTTAAGATACTTGCCATTATGTCACATGATATGTAGGTTTATTAACATTTCTTTGGCAGCAGAGAATAATGAAGATTCCCCTCCATTCATTACTCTTTGTGGGCTTGCCTGCTTGATTATTTTGGTGGGGAGTAAAATATTCTTGAGTACGGCGGAAAACACAAATCAAAAAAAAAAAAAAAAAAGTTTTTTGGGGGGGACATGTTTTTCCCAAACAGTTTTTGCTTTGTGTTTTATAATACACAAGTCTCATAATATATGTTTCAATATTTATGACTGAATTACTGAAAAATACAGTTTGTAGGGAGGAAGAAAGGAAAAGGGAGAAGAATTTGGGTTCACCTACTTATTACCAGCATCAAAATAGCCCTGGGTACTTTCATTTATGTAACTATACTAATGTAGCATCTCTAAAACACTCAAAATTATCCAACCTTTGTTTATTTCTCTGTCCTGCAGCAACTACCCCTGCAGTCTTACACATTCCGTAAAGATCGGAAGAAGGCCACCTTGACCCTTGTCTGGCTACCGACAGAATCAACCCCTGATTGCGTTACCCAGGAGATCACCATCTTTACCATGGTTACAGCTGTACTAAAGTCAGATAAAGAGCCCCTTAGGTGGTCGGTAAGTATTGGGCCGATTCCAAGAAACCATTTCTGACTTACATGTAAGTAAAAATTTAAAGCTATGTGGCAATGCTAGTACTACTTATACTGGTACTGAAAGTTGAAATTTTGACGTAGTTGTATTACCAGTTATGGGCTGGTTGGAAATTTAAATTTATAGGGCATATAAGTGTATTTTCAAATTTTTATTCAAATCAGAAATGGCTTTGTTAAGACTAAGCCTTACTTTAGTCTCAAACAACTTTGTAAAACTGGGGTTTGGAGGTTTTGAAACCCACGACCATGTGCAGGTTACAAGCTAAAGGGGGACAAGAGGAGTGTTCTCCCAGCGTTTAGTTCAGTACATGTAACTGTATGGGGATATTTTCATGTATTTTTTTTATATGGTATTTTTTTCTTTTTAGGCCACTATCAGCCATCCAGACCCTGAGCCCTGAGTTACACAGCCCACAGAAAGCAGATAACAATCTGAGGACTACACATGCAGAGATCAGATAGCATTAATAATAATAATTATTATACTCATGGCAGTCATGGCATATGTATGCCACATATTATGTTTTATTGTAGGCCTACAAGCCATTTATTCTACTACCAGTATTCCCTCCCTTGTATGAAATTCATGTATGTTTTATTGTTTACACAATTCATTTTTTTAACAAGTGTTCCCAATGATCTCTGACAGTATAGGATGTACTTGATTTGGTGATCTGCTTTTGTTTTAATGGAATAAATGCCTGACTGTAGGTGCATAATAACGGGTTGTAAACTTGATTATTCATGTCAAGTCATTATTAATTTATTATTTTTCAACATGGTATTCCATGTTTTTATGAAAAAGTAAAACTGATTAAAAATTATATATCACAATCTTTCTGGCATTTTCATTGTTTTGTTTCTCATGAATTTATGGCATGCAGTTTTGCTGATTTTTCATCACCATTTTATTAATTAATGCACTAAGGGGTGCTTTGCATGATTTTACTAAGTCTATCCCCACCTAGCTATTTTCCGTTCACTTATGTGGAATAAGACCCATTTAAATGCATTTAAATACAGAAATCTGTATTTGTTTTAATGGACATGCTGAAACAGCTTTCAATATGAGCTCTTGGGCCTGAGCTGGTTCAAAAAGTTCCTCTAAAGATCTGTCACATGGACTACAGCTGTGAGGCCCTTGACAAGTGAGATCATACATTTGAATGTAGCTGCTTTGGCTGTGGCTTTAAGTCAGAGGGTGTGTCACGCTTACGGTTAAGAGGGTAGTGGTGTTCTCCACTCTCCAGTTTCCCCCCACATGTCAACATAAAACTGGTCATGTAACTGAGTTATTAATAAAGAAAATGAAACAGCTTTCAGTATGAGCTCTTGGGCCTGAGCTGGTTCAAAAAGTTCCTCTAAAGATCTGTCACATGGACTACAGCTGTGAGGCCCTTGACAAGTGAGATCATACATTTGAATGTAGCTGCTTTGGCTGTGGCTTTAAGTCAGAAGGTGTGTCATACACCTGGTAAAGAAGGTAGTGGTGTTCTCCACTCTCCAGTTTCTCCCCACGTCAACATAAAGCTGGTCATGTAACTGAGTTATTAATAAAGATGACGTTAAACACCAATCAGATAAATAAATAAATGAAAAGTATTTTGTATATATCTTTGTTGCCAAGATGGTTAGATTGCCAGCACAGTGAACGTCTCACAAATGGAGTCTGTGAGTACAAGTCCTCTCTGACTGGCTGTGATTGGGAAGGTAACTGCGGATGTTCATGGGTTTCCCCCAGATACTGTCCAGTTTCATACCTCCACAATGCTGGCTGCCGTTATATAAGTGAAATATTCTTGAGTACGGAATAAAACACCAATCAAATAAATAAGTAAATCTCTGTCTAATGGCCTTGTAAACGTTTGACAGTATTCAAACAGATCTGAGATCAATCATTGTGGTCATTTGAACTGAAATGATACCTATACAAGAAAACCTGCCGTACCGACCGAATGAATGTCCAAAATTTTGTCAGTACTAATTAATTACTGTGATAATGAGTGCATTATATGTGGAAAATACTTGCACATTTATGAACAGCTGTAGTGAAAACTATTAATCAATGTTGGACGTATGGCCTACACGCATAAATGTCAAAAACGAAAGGGGAGATAATTTATGGAGGAGTCAAGGGAGATAATCGGCTAATAATTTACCGAAATACGATTGGTTGCCTGCATTTTGTGAAGAAGAATGATTGGCTGTTTTCCGCGGCATGATTGGAAATCGCGGGAAATGTAAACATTGTCGGCAGAGAAAATCCGCCATCCCGTACTTCTTCGTGAGAAAACATTAGACAAATTTAGCATGTTGGGGGAAGGTAAGTATTGTGTTTAGGACACTAATTGGAGCATCAGGGTCTGTGTATAACAAAGCCCCTGTTTACGAACCGGGAAAAGTCTTCAACCTTGCCGATGTCAATAATTTTTGGGGGGTCAAATTGTACCCTATACATAGCCACTTATTTGTAAGTAACTTATTTTTGTAATTTATACACACCTACTTGTAACATAATTGCCATTGCCAACACCCTGGCCTCACAAAGTGGGAGCACTAAGCTCTCCACTCCTCCAGGACAATATCTCTCTCTCTCTCTCTCCCTACCCATCCCCCCCTCCACTAAACAATCCCCACACCCACACCTCATCCTAACTTTCTTCTTCATGTTATTTTTGAGCATAGAATTAAACTCAAAGCCCAATTAAAGGTATTAGCGCAAGGCTAAGCTGGACGTTCCTACTGTAACGCCAAGCGTCCACGCGGACAATTTCACTGAAAAAAAAAAAAACGCTCGAACCCTGCCTAATTATTGCTATTCACCGATTCCCCAAAACGCCCGAAATGTAATGTGTCAAAGCCACCATTGGTAAACCATTTTTCAGCAGTAATCGAGCTGTTTAAACTTTCGAATCGGACAACTCAAATCAACGTCTGCCATGTTTGGATTTTTTTTTTCAACTTCAGGCAGGGTGATGGGCCGCGAAAACTATATCCTACCCAGCATTCTCTTTAGAATTGCATGCCCTTTAGAATTGCATGCCCTGTAAACAGAATGTTGGATGGGATAAAATTTTCGTTTTCAACCTTCTCTGTACATTATCCTCTATTTCTTTATTTAGCATTCAAGACTATACCAAAAGCTATAAGCTGCACCAGCAGGTTGCATTAATACCCCATAAACATGCAGTCTTTTGTCATTTTGAAATTTGAATCAAAATGACCTCACTACTCCAGTTTTCTATCACCTTGACATTGAAAGTCTGTAACTGCTTACATATTTGTTTAGTTCTGTATTTTCAGATACATTAAGAATTAAATTGAGAATATAGTACTATTTTTCATGTGCTGAATAACTGGTGTATATAAAACATTTGATTGTATCATACTTTGCAAATACATGTATGAGACGAAATGAAATGGGTCGATGGGTCAAAATATTCTTTGGCTCATGATCTGGTTTGGTATTGTAACTCTTGTGGCAGCCCCACTCGAATTAGAGTTACAGGTTTGTAACTTTATGAAATAATGATATTACTAGCCTTTGTGTGTGATGGCTTTGTTGTTTTTGTTTAGTTTTATGCTCTGGAAATTCCGAGAATAAAGAGAATGAATGTGTCTGTGAAAATGGAGGTTTACCACAGTCAAAACATGTACATCAGAAGAGAAAACCATTAAAGGTAAGGAGAAATACAACATACATTTAACAAATTCTGATTGACCGACTTATGTGTTATGTCTGCATCCAAACAGATCAATGCCTTGAGTTAATAATGTCTCAAAAAAACTGTGAGTTTTGATACACAGGTTTCAGCAATTTATTTTTCTAAGATAAGTCAGTACATTGAAACATTTGAATCCCAGGGTAGAAAGAAGCTAATTTAAACACAGTGATTCTGGACATGTTTTAATAGCATTGTATGGTTTGTGTTACAGATAGCTGTAGAAGGTAATATTGGCTGTGGCAAATCTACATTCCTACAGTACTTCTCCAAATGCCCATGGGCCAAGGTAAGATTTGTGTTCAATTCTTTGATATAATGAAAAGTACTTCTACTCAGAGAAACAACATACTGTACAGAGTAAGAGGACTACCGGTATTTAATTATTTACTTAATGGGTGTTTTGCACAATTTATACATAAAAAGTAAAAAGTAAATCTAAATTCAAAATGGAGATAAACGGAGATAAGGGAAATGAAAAAAGTTATGCCAACAGAAAAAAAATTATTTTATGCATGTTTTCCTTCATTGTTCGAAAATTATGGAAAATGACATCATCGATGAACTTAATAGAATAACCATTTCGAGATTTCCCCGATGGCTGGGGGAGCTGTAGAAAAACTAGTTTAAAGCCACTCTTATGTCTTGATGTGAAAGGTATGAAATTCCCTGTATTTTTATATGTTAGGGCATGTCCTGTGCTCTGTGTTAAGAAGTAAAGACAAACGATTTCATGTATTATTAAAATATGAATTCATTTTGCTGGTTAGCTTTATGGGTGGAGGAAAAGCATGCATCGTAAATAAAACAAATGCGTCCATGAATATTACATTATATATATGTGTGTGTAACATGTGACAGGTGTTTCCTGAACCCATCTCCATGTGGAAAGACGTACACGGCCATAACACGCTGGTAAGTCACATTTAGTATGTACATTTGTGGCACTGTGTGGAGTGATGATGATTCCTGGAACAGCATGTTTGCTTATATACGGTACCAGGACCTTTTGCAAGATTTAACAAATAGCATTCACAGTATACACATGTAGTTGAAGTATAATTAACAATGATTTCCTATGTCTTTCAAGGTTTGTTTTTTTTTCTTTTTTTTTGTTTTCACCTTTTTGGGCAAATACTACTTTTGGCGGCTTTGTCATCACCCATTTTTCCCCCCCCAAAATTTTCATCATTGAACTTTATACCATATATGGAAACACTTCTGTGTTTCAGGGGTATCAAAATTTATCATAAAGAGGGCATGGTATCATTTAGTTCTTGTTGACCTGTCTACAATCAGGACAGGAATTCATTATTAATTGCACCCCTGGGATCTGTTTATAAGCCAAGAAAAAGTTTATGAATTTTGACTGTTGTGTTTTCTACATGCAGAAGATGATGTATGAAGACCCACGGCGGTGGAGCTTAGCCTTCCAGTCCTACGTACAGCTGACCATGCAGAATATTCACTGTGCACAACTGTCAAAGGTCCAGCAGAAGTCATTGTCTCAGGGATTTCAGTAATGCTACTGTAAAAAACATTTTGACAAGATTAGTTGATTGTCTTGTTTAGTCTGAAGCCTTGGAGTTAGTGGGCCTAGTGCCTGATAAATTTAAATTCTCCACAAGGGAGATCAGAGAGACAGGTAAACTCTGAGATGAGTATATTGTTTATTGTATCTTATGCTTCAGGGAATGTACAGGATATTGATTTGGGCCTGTCTGCCTGTCTAACTGTCATACTTTGGTATCATTTTAAAATCATTTGGTAACATTTTAAAAAATTAAACATTTTTGAAAAGCAATAGTCTGTTGCATATTTATTAAATTCCGAGATTAATAATTGGCTGTTGATTTCCATGTATTAACTTCTCGAAATATTGTCTAAACTTGAAAATACATATGTGCAGTTTCGGTTAGTCATGTAATTGTAGTTTTGAATATTGTTCAAATATCAACATACTCCATGCATAAGTGGTGTGTGGTATCAATTCTCTGTTGACTTGTCTCAGTAAGCTCATTATCACAACATGACGATGTGACTGGGATATTTACTGTGGCGAGAACGGTTATTGTCATTCATGGAAATTACACGTGTTACTGATACTCTTTAAATTTCTAAGTACAATGTTAAACTTCAAGCTCTCACTCACTCACTCACTCACTCTCTCTTTAAATTTGTAGAAAGTCCGAATGAAATTCATGGAACGATCTATCTTCAGTGCCAGATATTGTTTCGTTGAAAATCTCCATTTTAGGTAAGTAAGTACATGTGTGTTCAAAATCACCAACCTTGAATCCATTTACATGAAAAACTGCAACTGTAGACTACTACATCTGAGTAACATAAAATGGTTACTAAATATTGCATTAATTAGCTCAGAATTAAGTTTTAATTTCACTTTAGGTCACACAGTTTAAATTGTTGTTTTAAGGACAGAATAAATCTTTTTCAGTGTTAGATGAGGGTGTGAAAATTATACTTGGAAACCATCTCATCTGTGGAACATGAGCAATTTTTTCCTATTGAAGACATATTTACATGATAGGAAAGCCTTGAAAACTGGAAAACGTTTTTTAGCCTTATTTTCATTCCATTTTTTTAAATTATTTAGTGTTGGCTCACCTGTAAAACACAAAATAAAGTTGGAATTGCCTTAGAAAAATAAGATACAGCTTGCTAAAAACTCTAAATATTGTTTGAGGACGTGTATGCCATAGTATAGACTATGACCAGTTTCAAGATTAAAATTGAGAATGGTGAAAATACTAAAGATTAATTATTGTAGAGATTTAGAATCTTTCAAAATTTAACAAGAATTGGTGGCAAAAGTTTAGCGTTGTTTTTCAGTAACTTGATGCATGGAGTGGATTCGGCCATCTTGGATGAATGGTTTCATTGGATTCTGAAGAATGTGGATGTCAACTTAGACCTGATAGGTAACACAAAACTTTTTCTTTCCATCACAGGCATTTCCTTTCAATTTTAAAAAATAAATCTGAAGGTTGATTCAAGATAATTAACATCATTGTGGAAAATTGAACAGAAGTATCATGAAGACCTGAACTGCTGTTGTGGCCTAATGGTCAGAGCATCCACCTCAAAGGGAGATCCTGGATCAAACCCGAGTTGGGTCACAACAAAGACTTTAAAAAGGGTGTTTGTTACTGCCTCACTTGGTAATCACCACTTAGAGGTCAGAGGAAGGAAACAGGACTTGTTGGCCTGGTGTGAGTATAATGTGACTGTGTAGGGTGTCATGTGTGATGTCTTCGGCATGGTATTTCAGTGGCAGCAGAACTTTGTCAGCATGAACTCGCCCTACCACAAGAAGACACAGTATATTTGTACTCTGACCTAATGACTCCTCGTCATCATACAACATTAAAACCGAAGCATACACACACACACATTTAGATCTGCCTCAACTTGTTTCACCTGCTCTGGGGTGAAGTAACCAAAACATGTTTTGATTTCATCGAACATGGTGCTAACTAGCAACGAAACTGGGTTGTTGGGTTTCAAATTTGATTCAACGCACAGATTTTGCTGCAGGGAACTTACAGTTAAACCTTAGTACCTATGAAATTGGACAAAATTATGGCCTGTTTTAAACCCAGAAGTATGTGTAGGGCTTTTTTGAAGGGTGTGTTGTTCTGAATTAAAACTTTGTTCATGTAAACTCCATGGTTTCACCAATACAAATAACAGATCAAAATCGAGTTTTCTGTTTTGTTCATTTAAATACAATTGCAGCTGTTTTGTTTTCTTGTTGACATTATTCAGTCGTCTCAGGTAGGTATTTATTGGTTTTGGAATGCTTTCTGCCAACTCACCTGCCCCCAACATTCATCTGATAACTGACTCTGACTTCAGTGTACCTTAAGGCATCTCCACAAACTTGTCATAACAGAATACAGCGTAGGCAGAGAGGAGAGGAGTCAGCCGTGTCCTTGGTAAGTAAACATGGTAAATTTCTTCTGTCATGGTGAAGTCGTGTAGGAAACTGATTGCGATGTTCTGAGACCATCATGTGTAATTCATTTCACAGAAGTAAAGCCACATGCTGTAGGCCTACACGTAATGGTATTTCATGCAGGGATAAATCGATAATGTAAAGACACCATGTGCTTTGCAAGGACACATACAACTGTGTGAGTATAATACACATATTCATATGTTGTGCATGTCTGTTCTTTTCAGAAATATTTGGAGGTGTTACACGATCTTCATGAAGACTGGTTGATCCGAGAAAACAGATTTAAACTTCCTGCACCAGTATTAGTAAGTTTGCTAATTTCCAAATTTAAATTTTTTAAATATAGCTATACAGGTATCCAGTTCAGACGGGTGAGAAGGGATATTGTAGTCATGAGGTGTGTCTAGTCATGTGTGGTAATGAATTTACATTTGATATATAAGCCATTTCTGACTTCAGTCAAAATTTGAGAGCTTAATTTTGGGCCCAATAAATTTAAAACTTCTACCACCTCATTAATGTTACCCTGAGATGAAAGTGTCATAATTTCAGTATAAAAATGTACGCAATGAGACAAGATTTTTACTTTTGACTCAAGTCAGGAATGGCTTTGTGGAATTGGGCCCTGGGGCTATTTCCATTGAATTTCTGATTTCCATGGCAACAGACTAAAAATAATCAGTTGCAATTCAGTTCAATTACTGTTATTTACTGAGACCACAGCTGTGGTACTGTATATGAGTTATACAATGTATTGTATATTTATACAGATGGCAGCACAGCCGAACACAAAAATCAAATACAACTGTTACATTGATGAGACGATACTCCACGTACAGTAATATAGAAAGTGAACTATTGGTGCAGAATTATGTCCGTAATAATTTATATCAGACTGCACTGTTTTATAAGCCTGGACTTGTATTTGACAAACAAGATCAACATATTTTCGATCAATCAGATGCCCTAGGTGATATCTGATGTAACAGGGATTTCCTAATCTGGTTGAATGACTGACAACAGAGGAGGTCATGTAAATCATTGCCTATTTCTTACTAAAGTTAACTAATTTTGTTTTCCCTTGGAAAAATATGGCAATATTTTTTTGTGCTGTCAATATGTTGATAAAAACTAAATCAAACATTCTTTTTGTTTTTTCATGCAGGTGTTAGATGCAGAATGTGACGTGGACACTTTGGTGAAAACATTCAAGTCTCAGGAGAAAATGTTATTTGGAGGAAATATCAGCATTTGATCCTTTACGGTTCTGATTTTTAGTTATCTTTTTTGTTTATCTGCTGCGCATTATTAAAACATAGATTGTGCATATTTTTAAATCCATATGGTGTGACTGAATAACTCTTCATTCATGATAAATGCAGACATGCCTTTATAAATTTCATTAAGGTATTTTTTGGACAAATACCTTAAGAACATCTTACATGTATCATAACAATGCCTCATTGTTCAGAAATTCTTCATAGCTTTTAGATTTTTTAAAACAACTGCACTGAATTTTATTTAAAATATATGATTGAAGAAAAATCTTCATGAAAGTATTTATCTCAAATTTACACTTTCACTTTAAATTTATGTAATTTAATACAACATCTTGATTGTATTCAAAGTAATGAAATTATCCACTGATATTGGAAAATCCATTTTTGGATTACAGAGTGCTTGGATGTACTAAAATAGAAATTATCTCAGCCTGCTGGAACAATATTTAAAGTGCTTTGTGTTGTACAAACTAGGAGGATTTATCTTGTCAAATTTGGGATTTTTTTTTTCCTGAATTGATTTTTTGTACATACAAATCTCTAGAATTGTTAGTCTTCAACAGCTAGTTTTATTAACCTTTATTTTGTCTTATAAGTTATTGTTTCCAAACACTCTGTTTCATGGGTGGTTTCATTTTACTATCATCACATCTACCTCTGATAACAAATACATATACTCCTCATTCAGTGTCTTGTTATACATGTCTTACTGATCTAAGATCTGTGGTAGCCAAAATAGGTGTGCTTCACATAAGGAAAGGTTGGTCAGTTACATGCCAATGGTCAGTGGTTTACTCCTGTCAAGGTACTCCAGTTTCCCAGCAACTGCTAGAAGACTGCTGCTATAGAAGTGAAATGTTCTTGGGTAAGCGGTTAAATGTCATCAAGGAATCTGTAGATTCCACTGCTTGTGGGTGACGGTAAGTGGTCAGCGACGCTTATGTGTTGGTGCATTCTAACGTTTGCTGAAGACCTCTTGTTTCCCACCGATACGGTGTCATTGGTATGCATATGTTATCTGTAGGTCCCGTGTGAAAGTTCATCAGTAACTAGCCAAGACGAGTGGTTTACAGCTGGCAATCCAGTTTCCTCTACCCATAAAACTAAAAATTCTGGCATATGGTGTTAAACAACAATGAAATAAATTAATCAAACACGTTGTGGCTGGATTGGTCACATGGCATTGGCCATGGTGAAGAGAAGTGTTCTACTGGAATGAGCCAACTATGTCCACACCACACAGTTGAAAGCATTTTAATATCATTTATTAAATCTAAGTACATAAGAACTGGATTAAAACCGTATAAATTTGTAGAATGTGTATTCAAATACCTTTGATGACCTTGAAGAGCAATATGATCAATTCCTTGAGAAGGTAGATGAAACCAGAAGCTGTATAAGTAAGATCCACCTTAGCGAGGTGGATTTAATTCTATATACTGTGTATAAAGAGGGCACATTATCTTCAACTAGATAATACTGGAATGTGCTAGAAGTTCATTAATTCAGTATTAAAAGTTATACGTCCCATTAAGGGCACCCAAACTCCTCAACCTTTTCACATATATAAAAGAGCAACTTTCAGTGCAATGGATGCACATTAATAACTTGATTCTGAAGACAAAACTACAACGGTTGGATTGGCTTTCAGAATATGTCTGAATAAACACGTTGCAAACATACGAAAATGTTGAAGAATGGTACACGTTACACAGTAAGAATTTTTGTGCTTCCAAACAAGTAACGACTCACACATGTATACCTCATCGCAGTCAACTTTTCATGGACAGGTACCTGTATTTTAACAGAGCCTGAGTGGTCAGCGTACCAGGAGCATCACATCAATACAGTCGCTGAGGGCCAAAATCCAGCTATAATGCTGGTTTTCTCTCCAGTCGTATATGCAAATATATGTATATTACAAATTACTGCTTCGTTGGACTAGATTACAAAACTAATCTTCCAAACTTTAGCTTCTCACACACATGTACAGTGGCATACAAATCTCAGTATACCAAAATTCGACACCTTTTGTTCTCAGGCAGATTAACATCCTGAGCAGACTGTATGTTGTGTACTATAAACTGTGAACAAAACAACACTGTATGTAAGGCACACAAATCCCCAATAAACACAACTGTGCTAGCAGGGCCAGTAGATAGGCTTTGAAGAGAGCCTTGAACATAGAGGTTTTAAAGGGACAGTAATCTGGAGAGGATCTATTAAAGAGGAGTATGGTCAAAGAAATACATTGAAACAATAGTATTAAAGACAGGATCTCCAAAGCAAATCAAACTCCACGCAAACTTAGGAGTTCATACTTAGGTAAATCTAGATAACTGATTAAAGTTGATAGTACAAGTATTGTGGGCAAAAAATGCACAGATCTAATAGGCTAAACCATAATACGTCAAAAAACTGCCATTTGCAAAGACTATGTACAAGTACATAAGTGCAAATGTAGGTGCAGCGCAAGTGTTTTAAATAAAATTCATGGTGTGAATAGATTTTAAATACATTTAATGCGGTAAGTGTTGAGTGAAGGATTTATGGTCTGCACCACATTTGCAATATTTAAAAATAATATCAGGGTGAATGTTGAATAACACTGAAGCAACACTTGTGAAAGTATATATTTGTTTTTTGACATCTGGCAGCTGAAACTCAAAGCAGCTGTAGTATACATGTATACACAAGGGTGGATCTAGCGGAGAGTGATAGAGGGGTCAGACTATCACAGAACATCAGGCAAGGGTCCAGGGTCTGCCTAGGCCCCAGAAGCTCTACAATCTTAGATGGCCAGAGATGCATTCTCAGCTGTTTGAAATTAATTGGCTTTGTGTAAAAAATATTTTTGGCCTGCTAAGAGCTTCCCTTGGGACATATTAGATGTTATAGAGCTCAGATGAGAAATCACTGCAGACAACAGTACCTCTGCCAACATATTTTTATGTTGAAACCTGCCGATCAGCTTGTTTGCTTTTGATTTGTTTTCTACGCAGTATGTTGACTTTTATATAAAGACGGTATATGTATAGAGCATGTACTACTGTATTTTCATGCAATCACAGATCACGGACTAAGGCAAGTCATTGACGCTCTGCCCCCTGCCCAAGCTCTGCTTTGCCTAAGCTGAATTTTAGGTATGGTACATTTATTCAACCATGATCAAGGCTGCAAGATTTAACCCAGGGAACCCTACCTCAACTGTCAGCCAATCAGTGCAGATTCTGTATCCATTTAAAGAGTACAAGCCACAAAAGATTAATAGTGGAGGACCGGGTTGGGGATGGGTGGGTAGTAGTTTAACAGCCTATCCGAACACATAAAGTGACGCTCCAAGGGCGGCATAGGCCCTGGAAGCTCCACAATACAGACTGTTGTATGCTCGAGTTTTCTGCCTTTTCTGATCAAAAGATAATAAAGAATTTCAAAATTCATAAAATAATTTTTAATACTTTCTGATTTCATGTTATTTATGAAAAGAAAAACAACCTGTAGGTCTATAGAAGCCAAAGTTATGTATTTAGCCAGACACATTTATAGATGAATAAGAATCAATCATATAAGCACTTCATCTGTTTGAATAAGGAATGATCATTTTTATCTAACCAATTAAAACTCACACTCAGATAAGGCTGTATACCGCAACATAAAACGGTGACAATAAATCATGCTTTCTGCAGATATCAAAGCTTCTAGAGATTTTCAGATTTTCTGCATTATGTTCAAGACGCAGGCTACACTGATAGATAGGCTATTTCATGCAGACAAAAATACATGTACTACAGCTTAATGCTATACCACCTTCAAAGTCACGCATGACATGAAACTCGTTCACTGTGAAAACCCTGCGAAAAGTACAACCTTTAATGCGTATTGTTTCTTTGCCACTCTTTTGGGGGGTCTGGACCCCTCTGACCCCAGCCCCCTCCCCACGTAGATCCGCACCTGATATATAGCAATAAAAGATGCGTAGATAATAAATATTCTCAGTCACACAACACACATAATACGAACACATGCAGATATATACATATATATTACAATGTTATCACACAAAAAAAAAGCTATAGTAATATAAATTTACTGCTAAACTGGTAATGTTTTGGAAATAGTCTTTGAAGCTGTAGCATAAAATATTCTGGAGAAAAACTTTATTCCCGTCTGCCCACCAGGAATGTAGCTTGTAATATATCTGAAAAAAAAAACAAACGCTGACAACAAGTAAGATCATAAGTAATTTTTTTTTCATATAATTTTTTTTTCAAATACATTTACTGTATTTATTTCATTTGAGTTTTATGAAGTACTCAAGAATACTTCACTTATACGATGGCAATCAGCATTGTGGTGGGAAGAAAGAGTATATGCTATTTCTTCGAACATCTGGTCTCTTCCCTTTTGTCAGTATACATATAATACACGTGACTGTAACATAAATACAGTTTCTCTCTTGTTACATAGTCCATCTAATTTACAACATATAGATATCTTTGACTTTTCTGAAACAAAACCCCTCAGAAATGTAATTTTTTGCTTTTAGCACTACTAATACTAGTATCTGTCCTTACAATTAGAAGAATTACGGTAATCACATACTGTAAAATAACAGATTCTTTACAAATACTTACAAAACTAAAGCTCCTATCTGCAGAACAGCAAAAATGATTGTCAGACCAGTGCTCTTCCACTGAAATAATAAAGCCAGGAAGATTCACATCTCAATTCATAAGGTATCATAAGGTTGTAATGTTTGCACACATTCAGCACTGTCATAGTGTACTGAGCAAAAATATACTGCACCTTCTATCAGTAAGGTGTCAGCATTTTTAATTTGTGTTTTACGAGGGAGATGACAATGACAAATCCAAAATGCTATAAAAATAAAGATGAAAATTTATTTGGTCCAATCTTGATGTTTTTAATATTTTGCATGTTTTTTTTTTTCAAGACCTTCCTTTCATGTACATATGTATTAAACAGGAAACTTTGCTGTTATAGTTCACATTTCCTAAACATCAGATGACTTTCAAGATTTATTTTAATTGATAAATCCCTCCTATGACAATAAAAAGATTTTTTCTGCCCATAAAACAACAATTTAATTCAGTGTGGCCTAATGGCACAAAAAAAATAGATATATTTCCAGATGTATCTACAAATTTGCACTACATGTATGCCAGGGTTATTCTTGTGGATTGATGAGATTCTAGGCTATAACGTTGCCTTCAACCTTATGCTTGTTTTTCTGGTTCAGAAGAGTCTCTTGTTGACAGACCCACCATTTGCAGGGTTGCCAGATTGGAAAGCCATGCCAGAAGCTCCAGACATGATGCCCCACCAATTGAATGTTTAGTAAACCTGGTCACCCAGTACTTGACCTATTTCAAATTTCAAAGCCCAGAGCCAGAGCCAATTCAGGAAGTAATCAGAATAAAACAGCCATAAATTATGTATGCCCTGAACTGATAAGACTGGTCAGGAATAGCTGGGAATTCCCCCAACACTATACATGTCATATATCTTTTATAATCAAATTTATGACCCCTTAATTAATGGGGTACTCTTAAAACTCTTTCCTGCCTGTAAAAATGCAGTCCAAAACTCTTTTGTTCTTTCGTTTATTACAATTCACTGATTTATTTGATTTGGTTGGTGTTTTTTGCTGACTGAAAATCAAGAATATTTATGTCACAATTATTGGTGTACATGTGCTCATAAAACACCTAGGTAGTGCATAAGTACTGCAACGTTGCAGAAGAAAGCAATGTTCTTCTACAACTTGGATCCTTTGTGTAGTTTTCCTCGGGTCCCTCATTCATAAAATAATTCAAGGTGTTCAGATTATGTGATACTTACCCAAAGAGAGAAATATAGCGTTCCAAATAATGTTCCAAAGTATATAACGGTGAAAGGCATATTTTTAGCAGAGATAAGATGTTTTACATGATTTGTGGGGCCCCAGAGGAAAGAGAAACTGAAAGTAAAAGAAAACATGGAGATAATCATTGATGCAAGTAATGAGGCTGTCCAGCCCTCTATAAAGGCAAGTAAATCTTGCAAGCCATGGAGCAGCAGTGCCCTCTAATGCAATTCTTCAACCATTTCGTACCTTTGCGAGGTGTTTACTCAAGCATATTCTGAACGCATTATTCTGTGTAGACTGATAAAATTATATTTTTTTGTGAAGTCCTGAAAACTACCAATCTAACTTGTGTCCAAATTCAAAATATAAATGTGCACAAATTGCCCTGAAAGTTGCTCTTTCATATGCGAAAAGGTTGAGGAATTAGGGTACCTACTTCAATTATAACACCAGCAACATCAATAACAACAGAAGGGATCATGAATAATCATAGCTGGCACTGTTAGTGAAGTAAGAAAAGGGCACTGCTGTTCCACTGTTTACAACATTTACTTCCCTTTGTAGAGGGCTAGAGGGTGCAACAAAAATCAGAATGCAATTTTTTTGCCATCTTTGAGCAGGACTTACTCTACTTATTCAATTTCAAAAATATTTTTCTGGGCTTGGTGCCAGATAACTAAAAATGTCATTGTGAAGTCCCATGAAATAAATGGTGAACACAACCAATATCAGTATTTTCATTGAAAGATCAGAATGAAGGGAGATAACTCTTCACAAATCACTCCGCTGGTTTGAATGTGACTGTCATTAAAAAATCAGAGGAATGTGAAATTCGAAAATCCCACCAATGATTAAATGATAGTTCCCTACCTCATGATGAAAAACACACTGCCAAGTGTGTAAAGGCAGGCAAACTTCCGAGCTTTGAACATCAGTATGGGAATGTATAATCCTGCCTGAATGAAAGTTAAAAGAACACATGTATGCTCTAATTACATAATACTTTTTTTCAATTTATTTTTTTTATTTGGTGGTAACCATGGAAATGCCTGAAACGTCATCACTTCTCTATCTATGTATCCATCACACATTAAAACTGCACTTGCAATGCAATTGGACTTGCAGCCCATTCACCCAGTCATATATGTTTTTATAGTAGTGTTTTTATATCAGGAAATAGAAACTTGGTTACCACATCAACCATGTAAATGGACAAATATCATATGCCACATATCCTCATTTTTATGTGTAAGTATCCACCAGAAACTAACACTGCAACTTATCACTGGAGCTGTAGCCCTGACATAAAGTCCTGTCTATCTAAAGAAATCAGCCATCAGGTTTCCATGGAAACCACGGAAATGGATAGGCAGTGCTTATACCCAACCTGTAACATGTATAAAAGTCTTATTTCAGCTTAGACTGATTTGTAAAAAGTGACAAATTTCCTTACCAGGGAAAAGCAGAAACTACCCACAAGTAAAGACAGAACAAAGCCAACTATTCTTTGTTTTTTGGTCTGAAAAGGAAGAGAAACCACGTGTTATGATACATCTCTTTGGGTTACAAAAAATGATTATCTGGAATGTTAATCTATCTTATAAGCATCATGTTACACCAAGATATAATGAACAACGAGGGAAGTTTTTCTCAAATGTCATACTTTGTCATGTCATTAACAACATTAGAAAGCAAATTCTAAAAATTATTTTCTTTGATTTATCTGATTTGTGTTTTACGCCTAACTCAAGAATATTTCACTTATATGACGGCGGCTAGCATTACTGTGGAAAGAAACCGGGCATAGCCCAGAGGAAATCCACGTCCATCCGCAGGTTGCTGCCAGACCTTCCCATGTACCGCCAGAGAGGAAGCCAGCATGAGCTGGACTTGAACTCATAACTATAAAAATTAAAACACAAAAATATCAACATTAAAACATTAACCCTTATTTGGTAACCATGCATTATGCAAATGAAAACCACACAAATTAGGGAGGGTATATGTATTTATTTGAAAATTAATGGATGAAAATGGCACAACAGATGCAGCATGCTGAGCCTGATAACTGCACGTCAGGTCACGTTTCCAGTATTAATTTTACACAGGTCTGGATTTCGTGTTTTTATGTGCATTGTGACATGTAAAAGTCAGGAGTGTGTCAAGTCAAAACTATAATTTAACTTCACTGATTGGAAGCGTGGCGAGATGTTACAACACTGACTTGGTCTGCTAGAGGTAAGAGGAGTGCTTATTTATGCTGCACTTTGTTCTGAGCCACTCAGCTGAATGGCAGTCTCTGACTAGATGTTCAGGTGCCCTTAAAACCTCCTATCAAAATATTTCTCAACTTACTATTCAGTTAATTCAGGGAGCAAAATGATCTCTCTCATCTTTTAACATTTTGACATTTACCTTATCAGTCTACTGACCCAACAAATGTCCCAAATGTGAAATATGGAAGTTGTACATTTATAACATTGGTGAATTACTGTTCAGTGTACTCAGATTGTAGCAGTTAATTAGCCCGGAACTCCCTTCAACTTCAACTCCCTTCTTATATTGGCCTAGCGTCGTTAGATTCTGAACACTAACAGTTTTAATTTTGTACTCAACAAAGGTCCAGGCCAATTTTTTTTGTTATCAAAAAAGTCTCATGAAAATAAAAGACACCAACCTAAAGACCTGCTTTCTGCACTGCCATTATGCGTCTCTACTCACTATACAATAGATTTATTAGAGCCATGAAGGCTTCCACGTTACATGCTCTTCAGCCATGCATGTCCTGATTCATAGTGGAGCAGCAGGAAGATGTGGCATATGGTGGCAACGCTATGGGTGCAGAAAGCAGATCTTTAAGTTGGTGTCTTTTATTTGCATGAAGCTTGTTCGATAACAAAAGAGAATTGGCCTGGACCCTGATTGAGTACAAAATTAATACTGTTAGCGTCGAGACTCCAACAACGGTCAAGCCAATATAAGAAAAGGAGTTGGAGTCTTTTGGGGCTAGCAGTTGCAGTTAATGTTATAAATAAACAGTGAGCTAATTAGTTTATTGGTGAGGGTAATAAATGACATAAAAATGAGCCGAGGAGGTGGGCTTGATTTCCATGAGTGCAAAGGAGGTGGAAATTTGAAATATGAGGCATAATTTTTTGAGAGATACATGTATTATTATTCAGGTTGGACTCAGTGTTATAATGAATGTCAGAATTTTAAAACAACACTCTTTAGTCCGTCTAGTTGTACCTTACGTGATAACATAATAGAAATTTCGCGAAAAATTAGGATGCTTTAAAAACAAAATCCATACACTGTTTCACGCTGACTTTGACAGTTAAGTTAGCCGGCGTTGTTGTTGTTTCTCACCAGACTTGGAAGACAAGGGTCCTCCTGAGCTTGGGAAAACCATCCATTTTCGCCTTCTAAAGGAATCTGTTCTTCTCTCTCGGGTCGACTGAAGCTGAACCAGTGCTTTGTTGATGAAGTTGTGCTTGATGACTGCAAACTATCCGAAGATCGGGCGAGATAGCTATCCAGACTTGACTTCAAGTTCGCCATTTTGGCGTGACACCTGTCTGTGATACCACCAACTTTCAAACATTCAAACGAACTTAACACGACGTTTGTATGACTTATTATCTCGCGTGCGTACATTGATTCATCAAGCTAATATACATGTACTTATTTGTTCGGGTGTGTTTTTTAAAATAGAAAAATTAAAAAAAGCTCTCAGTGTGGTTACTTTGATGTGTGACTGGCATACATCCACAGCTTTGTTGAATGAATGGTTGACGGTAGTCGATCGCCCAGTGCTGGAGCTAACATTTTACTCCCAGCCCAGTGCCTTGTCAGTGGTACAAGTACTGATGTAGGTTGACGGATGGTACACGAATGCCGTCTGTTTTGACGCTTTGACAAGTTGACACGATTGTTCTGCACATATAGAGTGTGTGTGTGTGCTGTTTTTGTTTTTCTTTTCTTTTCTTGTTTACATTGCAACGCAGTAAGTTGGCCGGCTCCGGTCTCATGCTACGCTCGTTCCCTCGGCGGGAGGAGTATGGTCGAGGCGTTTCCGCTGGTTACACGAGCGTAGTCTTACGTAAGCCAGAGAATGCTGCTGTGATCCAAACATCAGCCACGTGGTACATGTATTTTTGGCGAGTCCAGTCAGGAGTTATCTAGGTCAATCATTCCAGCACGGCCTAAAACCGGGGTGCAAATCCTCAGCGTATTTCTGATTGGGCTGACTCACGACACGCTTATGTAAAGTGAAGTGAAACTAAAAAGGAACCGCACCATGAAAATCGTTCATAAGATCATAACCTGGATAACCGACTGCCCACAAGTAGATGTGTAAACGCTGAAGAATTAAGCATGGAGAGCTTATACATGAATACAGACGGTTGCGACAGCCCCATTGAAGGGAAAGTAACAGGTAAGTCGATCGATGTATGATTTACGGTAGCCTAAATATACAAGTAAACTAAAATGATGTAAATGTGTCGAATTAAATATGATCATTATACAAAGTAACAGGAAGATTGACTTTAGGCACACTTTAGGTTCCATGTTGACTGGCATTTCAGACTTGCAGGATTCGATTCAAACTACATGTATGCCTATATAGCCTGCAGTCAGTGAAAAAAATTGATTTATTCTAATTCATTGGTTGACACAAATGTGTTTACAGCCTAATTTTCTTTAATTCAACTGAACTACATGTAGTTAAATATTTGTTTAAGAATTATACATTAGAAAGTAAATAAAAATTACAATTAATTGCATCTATGTTCTTTCTTGGTTATTTAAAATGAAAGTGAAAGTACTTTTTCTTAGAATGCATAATTTGACTTTAGCAGGATTCTGAGAATTTACAGCAGGCCTACATCACTCTTTCAGTTATAGTTAAATTAAAATAGTTAAATAAATATGTATATACGTAGACCTCAGAATGTTTCATCAGTGAAAACAGCTGAATTAGTCAAGAAGTGCAGTTGGTCTTTATTTACACATGCGATCTGTAACAGACTACTAGGTGAATGGTGTGAAACAGAAAGTTGTAGGGAGATGATCAGCTATATGTATACATATTTTATCACTCAGAGTTATTTCCCCTGCTTTTTGAAATCCCGAAATGTTTACATCTTTAAATTTCAGATAGCCGATGGTCTGTGCCTAGCCGTGCTAGTACTACCGATTGCCATTTGTGCATTTTGCGATCATAATTTCAGTTTTGCACATTTATTTTCTGATAACGTTGTCACCTTGGTGAAACAATATCGTCCTACCGTGCTACAAGAGTATTTGGTTTAAGAAGCATTTTGGGGCCTCCGTGGCTCAGTCGGTTAGCGCGCTAGCGCAGCGTAATGACCCAGGAGCCTCTCACCAATGCGGTCGCTGTGAGTTCAAGTCCAGCTCATGCTGGCTTCCTCTCCGGCCGTAAGTGGGAAGGTCTGCCAGCAACCTGCGGATGGTCGTGGGTTTCCCCCGGGCTCTGCCCGGTTTCCACCCACCATAATGCTGCCCGCCGTCGTATAAGTGAAATATTCTTGAGTACGGCGTAAAACACCAATCAAAAAAAAAAAAAAAAAAAAGAAGCATTTTCCTTTTTATTCAATATTGTGTCTGGACCACGATTTGTGCACTGTCCATCATCAGAAAGAAACTTACAGAAGTTCAGCCTGTACTTCTTATTTAAGGAAAATAACCTAGGAAAAGCGTCCAGTCTGTGTGCATTTACATGTATGTGAGCGTGTACTGAGTTGCCCCCCTTTACCTTGAGTGAGAAAAGTTCATGTTATCTTCCAGGGAATGGGAGAGACTAGGGCTATAAATGTTAACGTCATATTTTATTATTTATTTATTTGCTTGATGTTTTGTGCTGTACTCAGGAAGATTTTATTTGTATGACGGCGGCAAACATTATAGTGGGGGGAATCTACTGCCCTCTGCAGGCATACCTGAGCTCTAGGAACTCACAACGACTGAACTGGGGAGAGTTGTGCATATTTTTTTTTTTTTTTTTTTTGGACTGATTCACTGCTTTGCTTTGAGTTTTGAAGTTGTGAATTTTATTATGACTATATAATTGTCAAAATGGCTAAAAAAATTCTGACGGGGTTAGCCACATTGGAGAAAGAGAAAGAAAGGCTAGAGCTAGAGCCAAAATGTTTACGGCTTTAATTTTCAGATAGCTTAAGGAATGTGCCTAGCTGTGCATGTAGCTTCTTGAATGGAGCTTCTTGTTTTTGTACCCCAAGTACTCACTCCCTCTTGTTTTTGTCACTTAGAGTTATCTCCCCTGCTCTGTCAAATCACGAAATGGTGACAGTTTTCAGCGTCCGACAGCTGATGGTTAATTGTCTGTCCAAGTCACTATCATGCCTGTCTGCATGAGTCACAGGGCCTAGATGAGACAAATTACAAAATGTAACGCACAAAAAATCGTGTGATATTTTTGCGACAATTATTTTGATCAGCGAAGGGCAGTAATTTAACTGTAGGTACAGTTTATTTATTTATTTATTTGATTGATGTTTTACGCCGTACTCAAGAATATTTCACTTATACGATGGCGGCCAGCATTATGGTGAGGGGAAACCCACCACCATCCGCAGGTTGCTGACAGACCTTCCCACTTATGGCCGGAGAGGAAGCCAGCATGAGCTGGACTTGAACTTACAGCCACCGCATTGGTGAGAGGCTTCTGGGTCTGCGCTAGCGGGCTAACCAACTGAGCCATGGAGGCCTCACTTTAGGTAAATTGCTAGTAGGCCTATAAGTGTACAAGCGAATTCTCGAATACCCTCAAACCTGACTGAGCGATCCTTAAAAAATTCTTTTTTGAATTTAGCCCGACCCTATCACAAAAAGTAGGCTCAGAGTATTTTTTTTTTGAAGCCTCATGAAAAAATTAGGGATTTTAAGGAAACAGACATGGAGAGAAAAATTTAAAAAATCTTTTAAGCTGTAAATAAACTCTTAAGGTAGTGCCCTATTTCAGAGGGTCAGTTGGGTTGTGTTCAAACAAACAAGGTTTTTAAGGATGGTTCTACAAGTATACATGTACAAGTGAAATTCTGGAGTATAAATATACACCAAATAAATAACAAGTAAATATTAATTAAATAATAATTTGAACTCAGATCAGATACATTAATTAATGAATATCATTCATATGTAGACGTACATTATCTGAATTTTCTTGTTTCTTGACCAGGCACAATTCCCAGCTGGTTAAATGGCAGCTTGTACCGTAACGGCCCAGGGAAATTCAGCATCGGTGATTCGAGCTACAAACATTGGTTCGATGGACTGGCTCTGCTTCATTGTTTTCGTATCAAACTGGGCAGGGTGACGTACTGCAGTAAATTTGTAAAGAGTGAAACATTCAAGAGGAACATGGCAGCAAACAGAATAGTTGTGCACGAGTTTGGCACCACCGCATACCCAGATCCATGTAAAAATATTTTTCAAAGGTATTGATGTGGAAAGAAGATTTCTTCATTTCTATTATACAGTATATATTTGAATGATTCAGGAGGAAAAGCAGATAAACACCATTCATGACAAGACATTGATGGATTTTTTAATTCTTTTCGATAAATTTGCATTTGCTCTCCCAACTTTATGATGGTTAAATTTTTTCACACCTACCTTCAAGTGCCTGCATTCCCAAACACAGGGAGTAAATTCAACATTTAATTTGATTCAGAATGAAAAATTGAAGTACACTGCCATTTCTGAGTGAAACCGTGGGAGTATTGCTGTAAATATTATACATTAATTCCTCAACCTTTTCGCATATGAAAGACCAACTTTCAGTGCAATTTATACATATTTTTAATTTGATTTTGCAGACCAAGGTACATCGGTGTGATTAGTCAATTTCAGGGCTTCACATGTAGTACAATAAACACCTTGCAAACCTGGGAAAAGGGTCGAAGAATTATAGTAACAATCAATCAATCAATCATCAGTCACTAGGCATGTCCTATTAGGCTATCCCTTCATTTTTTTTTCTTTTGTTTACTAAATTGATGATGGAAAATGCCATATTTGCTATAGTCATTTTTCTCCTAATTGAGTTTGGCTGCTCATTTTTCCTGATTCAGAGAGTTTATTCTGTTGATCTTTGAAAAAATGGTTTGGGTGTTGCTATAGGGATATCATCGTGGGAAAAAGTCTGTTTCAGCACTGAAAGTAATGTTTTATTTGCCTCTAAGATGCATTTTAATGTGGCAGTTGCTTACATGATGATAATTAAAATATTGTCAATCCAGGTCTTTTGGAAACTTTTGGAGGAGTGAATGTAACCTACCTATAAATCAGCGCCTGGTTTCATGAATGTAATGCACTGAAAGTAATGTTTTATTTGCCTCTAAGATGCATTTTAATGTGGCAGTTGCTTACTTGATGATAATTAAAATATTGCCAAACCAGGTCTTTTGGAAACTTTTGGAGGAGTGAATGTAACCTACCTATAAATCAGCGCCTGGTTTCATGAAACTTATTCTTTTTTCTTTTTTTTTTTTGGTTTTATTAGCAACGTAATACTTTACTTAAGGGATACATGAAACACTTTGGTTTTATTTCCTAATGTGCAGATTATCATGAAACAGTACTTATAACAATACAAACAAATTTTTCAACTTTCACTTTGAAGGGTAAAAAAAGGCTTGAAAGTACAGTTTTTAAGGTCCCAGTGGTCTGTCTGGAAATTATGTATCTTGCATCAATGATGATCCCTGTTTGAAAAGAACTCTGTGGGGGACAGACTGAACGGGTCTGGCTGAACGGGGGCGGGGCTTTGGGGAACAGACTGATTGGGGTAGGGTGTAGGGACGCAGGTGTGTGCTAAAATGGCCTGAAAAAGCCATACAGTATCAGTGTTCGTGTCACCTTGCTCGCACTGTAGCGACACGGTTCACTGGGCTCTGGCACTTCATGGGTGTTCACCGAGTTCTATATGAATAGCATAAAAAATGAAATTTTTTAAACAGATATTCCGGGGCATAATTTGCTTCATTTGTCATAGAAAGATATCCTTTGCTTTATAGTTGCTTTTCATGTATCTTACTGGTACTGAACTTAGGAAGTTTTGTGAAAAACTTAAGTCAAAATTTAAAACCTCTTGAAAGTGCTTAGTTCTTGGTTCTGGAAGTAGAAATTTTGACGCTTTTCTCTTTAGCTAATACTGATGAGGTGGACAAAATTTTAATTTTTAAAGCCGAATGATAAACTTTATAATTGTATTTCAGTTTTGGACCTAAGTCAGAAATAGCTCTGTGGAATCGGTTCCAAGACTAAGACTGTCTTTATGTTTACCATGTTTCAGAATGTTTGCATGGTTTGTACCTGAGTCTCTGACTGATAACACACTCGTGACTGTTACGCCCCGTCAGGACTTCATCTACACGGCGACTGAGACTAACGCCCTCCACAAAATTGACCCGCTCACTTTGGACACCCTTGAGAAGGTAATTATCCCAAAGGGCAGAATACTGGTTTCTGCTGGTTTTCTGGCCAAGTGTGGGTAATCGTAAGTATCAGTATTATGAAGGAATGAAGGAATTTATCTTTCAGTAGCAGGCAGCGAAATTTGGCCTGCCGGCGAAACCCAGAAATCGGTTACGTCTTTTCCGCCTCGCCTAACCGATCATTCGGTTACGCCACGTATGTTTATCAACCCGATCGGTTACGCTAATTGTTTACGTGGTTTATGTTTCAGGCATCATTCTGGATCATTAATAAAAGTATTCAGCTCAATGTTATGTTTGTTTTTCTTTTCTATATCTAGCAGCTCATACCGTAAGGTTGGTGAACAAAAGAAAGAGAAATTTTACACTCACACGGTGTTTCAACGTTGTGCGTTGCCTGGTTGGTACTTGACTCCTGTGGCACATTTTTACGTGAAATTCCGTTATACAGGCTTATATGTTTGCAATATGCCCAGTCCAACATTAAGTACTTCCAGTAAGTGTCATTACGGTATTGGGGAGCGAGTTTGGTATCCCTGATGACTGATAATTAACGCAGTTTCCAACGCACGTGGTGTGAGTCTTACCACAGTGATATATATATATATATATATATATATACTCGCTACAGGGCCGGGAGAGACCTTGACGTCACAGGCCTATGCGTCACAGGCCTGTGCTCTAAATCAGAACGCAGCCGGTGAGGTCCCGTAAAGGTTCCATCAATCTGTACGGTAGACTCGACTAATTTGGGCTTGAGTAGCAGTTAAACTACATGTACATGAAAAGGTAACCTTGTTTTATTTACTTGCGTGATCGTGGAAAGATAAGTCAAAATAAATAATTTGAGTATTATCTCAAAGCCTGTAAAGCATATATGAATGATTACATTTCCATGTGACCAGCACAGGCAGCTGGCTGTGGCTGAAATCGATGTTTCTATTTTTAGACGCGTTGCCATACTGGCCGCGTTGTGATTATGAAAGCTGTTCAGTCCAGTTTATCTGTAGTTACCTAATGCACACTGACTCTAAGGACATTCTCGTTGGACAGTTGGCCTAACCGATTTTCCGGTTAGCCAAATTGAACCGCATGTAACCATTGCGCGACCGACGGTTTCGTTCGTGCCAAATTTCGCTGCCTGAGTAGTTACTGTATTTATTGGATCATTGTGTGAAATGCTTTGTGAATATGAATTTCTCAGTTTCTTCATGGAAGCGCGTTAATTATTGTGCCATTCAATTGTTAAGACACACAATATGCATTAATTTTCAAAATTTACAGTTATAAGTAATTTGTAGATACTCTTTTAGTGTCTTAGTGATAATGAGCGGTGATGGACGATGCTTGTGTGGCCTTTTGTGTATTTTAACCTTTATTGATAACCTCTTATCATACCAGTATGTCTGCGTATGTCAGTATCATGCATGGTAAAGTTTGTCAGTTACTTGCCAAAGTTTGGTGGTTTACCTTGGGTACTTCAGTTTCCTCCACTCGTGAAACTGGGGTCACTTTCACAAAACATTGTAAATCAGTTTTTTAGTAACTTTTCGTAACTCTCTAATGACGCCTCCTTATGGTGCTATAAAGCAGACAGCGTCTTTTACGAAAAAAAGTTACAAGGAGTATGACTTACAGTGACCCATGCCATCCCATGTTTTAGGGGAAAATTTTTGAATTCCAATATTGTGTTATAAAACAGCAATCAGATAAATTAATTTCTTATGCTTCACAGGTAAATATCAGTAAACTTGTGGCAGTAAACATGGCAACGGCCCACTATCACCATGACAACGATGGCACTCTCCATAACATAGGTGTTATGTTCCAAGGTCGCCCAAAAACCAGCATCTTTAAAGTTCCACCTCCCTCAGGTCAGTAAGAGAAGGTTGCGAGTTCAAATCCAGCACTAGGTGATTGTTTCTGACATTTCATTTTTACATATAAAGTACTGTAAATGACCTAAAATCCACCCAAACAGTGGATTTTCAAGGGCATCTAAATGTCATAAAATACTATTTTGGGTGCTGAAACTCCAGTTTTTCCAGTAGGACCTAATCCTACTTTCATAACAAAATTCAGTAGTATGCTAAATATAAGATCAGTAGTACTCTAAGTATCAGGCAAAATGTGCAACTTTTTGAGTCATTTTCGAAATTCATAATTATTATGGATAAATGTAAATCTTTTTAAATCTCATGAAATATTATGTGTGTTCATCATTCGGTCATGTTAGTTCAAAGTTTGAGTACAAAAATTACACATGTACTTCAAGAAAAAGTGGTTGTTTTTTTTTTTAATTGAATGGAGAGTTAAAGAGCGTGACGTTATACTTTGAAACATGCATGACATCACTCCAGTATAACTGCCTTTACGTCGCATTGACCTGATTCAGCGACACATAAGGAATATTATCACATCACATCAGGAAAATTTTACGGAATCTGCCGAAGATTTTGTTTTTGAGGATTGTTCACTTATAGGGAATAAATAATGTTATACACTGTAAATTTTTTTAAACTGTGGTGTTAGCTCTGTTCTGTAGGGTATCCTTCCCATAATTTTATTATTTGTGCCTAGTTTTTCTCAGGACTGAAGTAGCTCTTTAACAACTTGTTCTGTTATTCGAGAGCTGTCAGATTTATGGGTGAATAAAACCATTGTACCTGAAGTAAACGACTGCCCTTTTCCAAGTATACCAGACAAACCTGACATAAATCTGCATTCAAACCAGCTTAGTCTTTTGACTTCAGATTGAGTCTCGGACAGGACTGGATATTCTGCCAAGTTCAACCCATCATACATTGTACGGATGCAATTTATAAAATTTGCATATTAAAGCCTGCAAATGTATATTTTGAAGTTAAATTTTGTTCAGGATGTCAGTTGAGCAACACTGGTTCAAGAAAACAATTAAATGTCTGAATGTTAATTGAGAGGGTGTTTAAAATATGCATTTGTGACGGTGTTTATTGTTTGTTTGTGTATTGTTTTGAATGCGTTGTCCAAACCTTATTGTTATTGTCACATAGAGTTATCCCCCTTTCTTTGTACATAATAAAATGTTTGTAGCTTATATAGATTTATTTATCTGATTGGTGTTTTACGCTATTCTCAAGAATATTTCAATTATACAACAGTGACCAGCATTATAAATGGGAGGAAACTGGGCAAAGCCTGGGGAAAACCCACAACCATCCACACATTGCTGCCAGACCTTCCCACGTACAACTGGAGAGGAAACCAGCATGAGCTGGAATTGAACTCACAGCAACTGCATTGGTGAGAGTCTCCTGTGTCATTGTGCCGCACTGGAGTTCTAACCACCTCGATCACGGAGTCTCCCACCACTTACTAGAGCCGACAGGCTTATTTTATGTACATGTTTATACTGTATCACTTTTCCACTTTCACCACTTCGGTGGCCTAATGGTTAGACCGTCAGCTTCGTAGTTGGGAAACCAGGGATCAAACCCCGGGTAGGGTTATGCCAAAGACTTTAAAAATTTTACTTGTGGCTGCCTTGCTTGGCCTTCAGCACTGAGAGGTTAGAGCAAGGAAACAGTACTGGTTGGTCCAGTGTGAGTATAATGTGACTGGGTGGGTTGGCTGCATGGACTCACCCTGCCACAAGAAGACACAATATTTGTACACGCAACTAATGACTTCTCGTCGTCATATTGCATTAAACCTCAAGAATACATACATTTCCACTTATATATATTGGATTTTCGTTCCAGATGGTAAAGAACTGTTTGAAGGTGCAGAGATAGTGGGTTCCAGCTACTCGCGCTGGCCATTCCATCTCTGCTACATGCACAGTTTTGGCATGTCAGAGAATTATTATGTGTACGTCGAGCAGCCCCTCTGTCTCAATGTTTCGAACATGGTGCTCTCCAAATTTACCCAGACATCGTTTTGTGAATGGCTGCAGTGGTACGGAAACGAAAAGGTGAATGTTCATAGTTTGCCTTAGCTAGTTTCACAGTCCTACTTATATTCTGATATAATGCCTTGTTTAGTATTGTAATATTTAATATACAGTCAGCAGTCTCTCACGAGGAATTTCAGAGATTTCCGAGCTTCCATTGTTCCCAGGGTCTTGTTGTTTATGTAAGTTGTCGGCAGTGCACTCTGGTGTAGTCTTACATGAATTTCATTGGAAACCACTCACTTCCCACCAGTATGACACATGGAAAATTGCACCATATTATATAGGTCGAAAAGTGAAAAAAGAAAAAAAAATCGTAAATCTTGTTACAACTTTGTGGGCATTCAGCGTACTGGAATAACCCAGGTGTTGGCTAGCTCAGCGTGAGTATACTGTGACAATTGGTCTCTGTTTCTGGCATCAGTGCTATAATTATGGCGTCATTATAACATCCAGCCCCCAGGATCATAAAGCTGTCTTACACTTAACTCAGTCTCATTAAATTTATGATTTATTTGAGGAATTGTAGTTATGGTACTTTCCTGAAAATATTGAAAATATAAGTTCAGGAATAATGCCATGAGTGACAACAAGGTCTGACTTAAGTCTAAGAGAGCTTTGTGATCTGTGAGTCTGGTGATTTGACTGTGATCATTTGGAAACCAACATTATATACATATACATATATATGTACACTGCTATTACCTTTCTTCACATTTTGTCCAGATCTGATGATAATTGTGTCCAGATCTGATGATAATTGTGTCCAGATCTGGTGATAATTCTCTCCAGATCTGATGGTAATTCTGTCTGGATCTGATGGTTATTCTCTTCAGATCTGATGATAATTCTGTCCAGATCTAATAGTAATTCTGTCCAGATCTAATGGTTATTCTGTCCAGATCTGATGGTAATTCTCTCCAGATCTGATGATAATTCTGTCCAGATCTAATGATAATTCTTTCCAGATCTGCTGATAATTCTGTCCAGATCTGCTGATAGTTGTGTAATTTCAGCGCTCTATACCTCGAGTGGTAATTCTCTATGTATAGTATTTTTGACACTGACACCTTTTCAGATGAAATTAATCTGTGTTTATATGTACATGCTGCAGTCTTTCTTGCAGCATGTTTCACCCTCTGTTGGCATAAATTATTCACTTCAAGATTAAGTAGACTTGATCATAAATCATGTGTTAATTTCTGAATGCACAACCTTTAACAGGCAGCCTTTCGTGTCATGGACAAGAAAACTGGTCAGATAGTCAACCCAAAGATGCCATACATGGCTGGTGCATTCTTCATGTTTCACCACATCAACACATATGAAGACAATGGTAAGTAACCGTATCACTATTTGAATTTTTGGTCTTTTGTTTTCTTTTTTTTTTTACATTTTTTTTTACATTTGTGGTGTTTGATGTAGTGCTGAAGAATTTTTCACTTGTATACCTGAAAGTTTTTGTATTTTTTAAGCGACAAATTTTGTCACTGAAGTTTGATTAATTTTTTTTATCAGAAAACTGGCATCATTTTTCAGGCTGTTAAGTGCTTCTGAAAGTGTATTTTATTTATTTATTTATTTATTTGATTGGTGTTTTACATCGTACTCAAGAATATTTCACTTATACGTCGGTGGCCAGCATTATGGTGGGAGGAAACCGAGCAGAGCCTGGGGGAAACCCACGACCATCCGCAGGTTGCTGGCAGACAAAGTGTGTTTTAACCTACCAACCTATATTAGTTACATGGTTGTTCAGTGATAGGATATGGAAATATATGGTGTCAGTAATCCTCATGGAGTGGAGCCCACTGAGCTTGAAGGTTACTGACACTGTGTATTTGTGTATCCTGTCACAGAGTTACTTTGTAACAAGTTTATCCTGCAAAAGACCCATCAGTTCAGTGCAGAAGGCCATGTATAGGTGACCATAATTTTCACAACCAAACAAAGGGAGATAATCTACTCAGCAATGCATTTTGTGTAATCTGCAGGATTTGGAAATATACTTAACTATTGTTGTCCAATGAGAAGCAGAGTATTTTGTCTGATGGGTGATAATGGATGAAATACTGTAATTATGAAGGTGTTTATGGATGATTGAATCAGGACAGAGCTGGCAGATGGTACCTGCTTACAGTGGTCTCTGATCCGTTATACACATATGGCAAATAACCTAAAATTTTGCCCCCCAAAAATTGTGCAAATTTTTACTGGCTAAATAAATCTGAGAAAGGTACTAGTATTACCTTTAATGCTGAAACTTGCATTTTTATAGTAGGATATTCTGTCTTCCAAACAAGCCTTAAAATAGGACGCTGTTTAAGACCAACAGAACTCAGATTCAGACAAATTGTGCAATGTAACTATTATGGGTTGAAATTTCAGGTGATTTGACTGTTGTCTACAGTGATTTTCCAAGTTTGATTCAACTTATTTTGAGAATTGCGTTGTTATATAAACACCTATGTTTCCTTGTGGGAAAATTCGTAATGCATAGGTTACTCTCATTTGATGCCGAGTGTCTGTCTTTTATTTCAGTATTAAAGCATATGAGCTATGGAAAATATTGTTTACTTTGTCAGCTTCTCAGTGACCATCTATCTGTATATTACCCCAAAACTTGGAATGAGAGAAGGAATTGTGAAAGTTCTTTACAATGCTCTTGCATGTACACTGTGTAAATGAGATCCGCATCAGTTTTTAGCTCACTGTATAAAGTACAGGCATAGCTTATGTCGTACCCTGAGTGTTGGCATCAGGGTCCAGTAATAGGAAAAGCAAAGTTATAAACAAAATGTTACGGGTGATATCTTAAAAAGTACTGCAGGTATTGAGCTGAGGATTTGCACACATGTAGAGCACAATATCACGAGGAGGATATTCTGTCCTTGATTGGGTGTGTGCATATTAAATATCATAAATGACGGAATTTCTGACTTACATGTAGTGTATTAGACTCACTATTAAACAAAGTGTTACTATCTTAAAAAGTATTGTATGTATTGACCTGACGTTTTACAGGCATATAGATGCACGATTTCAGATCTTCATGCATTTTACAGGCATATAGATGCACGATTTCAGATCTTCATGCATTTTACAGGCATATAGATGCACAATTTCAGTTCTTCATGCAATGAGCTGAATGCTTTGCATTCTTGTGTCTCATACAGGTGAGCTCTTTGGTAGCCTTTCTGCCTTTGACTCTGATGATCAGTTTCCACCCACCATAATGCTGGCTACCGTTGTATAAGCGAAATATTCTTGAGTATGGCGTAAAACACCAATCAGATAAATAAATAACTAAATTTACTGTGATTAGGGCCCCCTGTAGCATGTTGAGTTGCCTGTTTTTTAGGCATAGGCAGGTGCCAAAATCAAAGTCTTGTTTGAAACTGGTTTTTATCTAATCGAGAACTTCTTGTCAAAATTAATACATTCTTGAAATTACGTAGGATGCGCTATAACCTTTCCTGAATGTTGCAAGTTGCCTGTGATCAAGAAACTTTGCTCTTGTGACGTTGACAAATTTAGGCTACGCTCCATTATTACAAGTTGACATCAGATTAGCATAATACAGAATATGGTGTTGATTTGTTGCAGGATTCCTGGTGGTGGACGTCTGTGGTTATGATAACGCAGACGTTGTTAACGATCACTATCTGAAGAATCTTAGAACGGAAGTCAGAGATCCCATCAGTGCAGGGAAAGCCAGACGCTACAACCTACCGCTTAATGCAAAACCTCAAGTATGCATCAGAGTTCTGTCAAATTGTTCATACTGATCATTATGAAATGTGAAGAATTGTAGTTCCCGTAAGTTTTACATATTAAATTTCAGAGAAAAATACTGATATGAAGTACATGTATAATTCAGATGAAAGACCATTAAACATTCAGATTGTCTAGGAAAATATTTGGCAGATTCTTGTAAGGAAACAGTAAAAAAAAAAAAGAAAGGTTAAGTGGTGAGTAAGATATAAATATGTCTGAAGAATTAAGTACTTATTTATGATAGCCACACATTGTACCTTGTCACTTAATATTGTCCTTAAGCAAATGGATTAAACGAACAGTTTGAAACGGGAATCTAAAATCGGATTCCCGCGAGACGAAATCAAGAGAATTCGTGTAGATTCTGGCAAATTTGGATGAATAATGAACCCTGAATATATATTTCAAACATTGGGTCCCTTTCTTACCATGTTATGAAAAGCGTGGTCTCATAAAATTTTTTGTCGCTTCTTAGCACACTTAACACACAAAGACCGCTATACTTCTGTATTCCATATGCATTTAAACTGACGACAAAGATAAAGAGCTATGAATGCATTCATCATAAGAACCTTCCATACGTGGGAAGGTCTGTCAGCAACCTGCGGGTGGTCAGGAGTTTCCCTCCGCCATAATGCTGGCTGCCATAGTATAAGTGAAATATTCTTGAGCACGGCATAAAACACCAATGAAATAAATCAAATGCACCTAGAAACAAGATGTTTCAAGGCAGAAATATAGAAGTGACAAACCCACCATAGAAACCAGTTTTATTAAAGCATTTTACTTTGTTATTCTTAAAAGATAAATAAACTGTTTTCCAGTCTTTAATGGTCTTTCATCTGATGTGTACACTTTATTTGTCTTTGCCTCTAAATGTTGCCTTGCATCTGAAAGATTTTCTCTCAGAAAGACTTTCTGACAAAATGCAACGGCTTCTCACTAGATGTTGATGTTTGTTGTGCAAACTCTCTGCATTGGTAATGATTTGTTGGTTATGAAAGGTTTAAGCAGTAAAGGATATATTTGGATGTTGTAGATTTCAAAAAAACTTCACTCAGAAGTATTGTATCAAAAATCTGATTTGGTCTGTCACAAGAAGAAATACATGGTTGTGTTGTTGCCTGTAGACCCTGAAGCATATGTGTAAACTCCAGATGTCTTCTTTATACATATACATGCAAAGTTGAAATTCTAAAATTCAACATTAAATTCAGCTGTACGTCCAGTTGGAAAATGATGAATGCAGTTTGATTCAATGAATCATTATTTAATTTCTGAAGCATATTTCACTTTATTGTGTTGGTTTTTTTTTGCTTCCAGGATGAAGTCGGTACAAGTTACATGCTTGAGAACAGTTTGGCCAAAGCTGAGAAGAAAGAGAACAGCATTCTCTGTCAGCATGAGGAGCTTTGCAGTGAAGGTACATATATACAAACATTAATCTTTTAAACTTTGGGGATTTTCAATTTGGACCTGAGTTAGCAGGCTTTATCAAAATTGCCTGCCCTTGTACCACTAGACCAGAGGGAAACCACCCCATACCCACTTGCTCATACATTTGGCTCCACTTTGACTTGTCATGCCCTCATATGAAGAGATGAGAAGTTAGGATGGTTATATTTCCTCAATTTATTAGGGATCCATACAGGTAGTTCTTCGGGACACCTGTTGAAATTGTTTGGATTATTATTATTCCACCGATTTTGTGATCATGCTACATCCTAGACCGTTTGACCAATTCATTTGAGTGAGTGAGTGCTTGGGGTTTAACGTCGTACTCAACAATTTTTCAGTCAGACGAAGACGAAGGAATCATTAGGGTGCATGTACGTGTAATTGTGCCTCCTTGTTGCAGGACGGATTTCCACCGCTCTTTTATTTAGTGCTGCTTCACTGAGGCGACTTACCGAAGGCAAGTAAGCTGCCCTGCCCAAGCCATTATACTGATACAGGTCAACCAGTCGTTGCATTATCCCCTTCATGCTGAACGCCAAGCGAGTTACAACTTCCTCTTTTAAAGTCTTAGGTGTGACTCGATCAAGGATTGATCCTGGATCTACCGGTCCCGAAGCGGACGCTCTACCAACTGTGCTATCCGGGCCGGTTCCAATTCATTTAAAACTTTACAGTAAAATTCCCCCATGCCTGAAGTTATCAGTCCTGCTATTCCTGTTTTTCTATGTCATGGGCTTTGGCAGCCATATTGGATTTTATAGCAATTCGTTTAAACATCTTCTCACGAGTCACTGAACGGATTGGTCTGAAAATTGACATGCAGGTGGACTCATCCTAGCTTCAATAAGTTTGAAGAAATCTTTGACTTCCGGTAAAAACTGTGGGAGTTGTGGGATTGTGATGTTAAAACTAGTTTTAAAATTTAATATTTCTTTTTCGAATCTGGTTTTATTTTGTGCTTATCTTTGTAATGTTTTGAGATAAAGGCAAAGAAAATAAGTTTTAGTTGTGTAATTTCAGCGCTCTATACCTCGAGTCGTATGCGAAGTTATGCAGGAATATTTGACTTTGGTGTGTGTGGTGTGTATCAGCCTTCATGCTTATATACAACAATATGTGCTTTGAAAACCTCTCTTGAAAATGTTTATGTAATGAATAATATCGGTACATTACAAAAGGCCTATGATTTATAAAATTCAAACTGCTGACACGTATACAGTTCAGCATGTTGATATTTTTCCTTCTAATCTCGAGTCCCTAAATTGTATCTCCATTTTCACAATTACCAATCCTATCGTTTATTAATTTTTATGAGCACAAAAACGTGGTATAAGTTTGTGCATGAGGAACACAATCATATGTAGCCTTTATATATGCATGAACACATGCAATGTAGGCCCAAGGCCTATATATACAAGCTATAAAATCTTGCAAGCTACAAAATGTATTGCTTATTTTGAGAATATCCCTCTACCTATCAATGTATAAATTATAGAAATACACCAAGAAAGTAAAAATCAAACCAGAAATTTTTGGTTTAGGTGATCAAAAATCTGTTAGCGCAATTTGGGTTCAATTTTTGCTGTTTATGTAAAACAACTCAAATACTTACCTTTCACAAAACATCAGCCTTGTCTGCGCATGTGCTATGATCAGGATTGGTAATGAAGTTCCAAAACTTTATAGAGCAAGTTGCATTATGATTTTAGAATCATTTTAAAAATTTAAATAGTACAGGTACTAGTCTGGTATTTGCAGCTTGAACCTCGATCACTCGAATAATACAAGACAACGTCGTAAAATCACATGGTCGTACACTGACCATGGTGCCAGTATGAGCAGACTGTCAGCCATTGGTGGACCGACCCTATCCAGATAGTAAGGGGGTGATGACGGTGTGTATAGTGAACCTATGATACATGGACCAACTGACCACAATGGGCACAGGACTGATCGTTAAGATCTAGCTGTTCTGAACATTTGGCTCCACTTTGGCTTGTCATGTCCTCATATGAAGAGATGGAGCGGGTCATGGGTAGTAGAGATGTTGATCATATCTCAATTTGTTTATTTATTCATTTGATTGCTGCTTTTAAGCCCTATTGTAGCATATTTCACTTATACGATGATGGCCAACATTATGCTGTGAGCCCAGGGGGTGGGGAAACCCACAGCAAACGGCAGGTTACGGCCAGACCTTCCCACGCCCGAAGAGGAAGCCGGCTTTAGCGATCACAGTGGTTGGAGTATCTTTGGCCTGTGCTGTGCTAGCATGCTAACCACTAGGTCATGGAGACCCCATCTCTCAATAGATAGGACACACAAGATGCAGGTTCAATCCCCACCTTGGACAGAGAATTCTAGATTTCCTTGCTCTCATTGCTTGTGGAGCCTGGGTCAAAATATGCAGTCAGTGACACCCGTGTGGTCAGAATGAGTAGTTTAAAGTTTGTCAAAGATGGTAACTGTTGCTGGTAATGATGGTAACCTTTCGCTTGGTTGGGTATTTGTTTTATTCCATTAAAATTTTAAACCGTTCCAGCTATCAGAAATGAAGACTTGAAATGTTAGTTTTACGTTTGAAATAATTATTTTTGTATAAAGTCAAGATCAAGATTTCTGGGCTTGCTGCTAATATATGTAACTTCTTTGAGCTATTGTTTGTTTTTCATATTTAACATTATAACACCTGGTTACTATGGTTACAGCTATTGAGTTGCCCCAAATCAACTATAAAAACTATAATGGCAGGAAGTATCGCTATGCTTATGGTGCAGGTGGAGATTACTTAAATCAGGTAGGCACAACAATTAGCCATTCTTGTTTATTGATTTGTACTAGTTTTTAGAAAATGCAGCAAATAATACAACTTCAGATTTTGGGGAGATAGGTGGACATATGCATAAATGAGCATGGACATTTTTTTTCTGATGTGCTTGGTATTTAAAAATTAACTTTTAACTAGGATTTTTATTAGGCTGTGGGATGTGCCATGTTAAAGCAACCAGAAACATGGTTGTATGGTAAAAAGGCAAAGCAAGTGAATTCAAAAGTAGAAACAGCTGAGTCATCATATTATAGAAATATCTCACACCTGATTGGTTAAGACAGATGACATGGCGGCTCTTTCATTTGTCTCAGCGCGTGTGATTTAGCTTAATTACTTTGAACTGTGATGTCTCAGTTGTGATGTATAACAAAAATCAAATGTAATGTCTATGCCTTTCAGCTGTCTTGTGTGTCTGTGGCTTTCAGCCGTATTGTGTGTCTCTGTCTTTCAGCTGTATTGTGTGTGTGTCTCTCAGCTGTATTTTGTGTGTCTCTGTCTTTCAGCTACGTTGTGTGTCTCTCTTTCAGCTGTATTGTGTGACTGTCTTTCAGCTGCATTGTGCATCTGTTTTTCAACTGTATTGTGTGTTTGTCTTTCAGCTGTATTGTGTGTCTGTGTTTTTCAGCTACATTGTGTGTCTCTGTCTTTCAGCTGTATTATGTGTCTCTGTCTATCAGCTGTATTGTGTCTGTGTCTTTCAGCTGTATTGTGTGTCTGTGTCTTTCAGCTACATTGTACCTCTCTTGTCTTTCAGCTGGTGAAGGTTGATGTAAAGCAGAAGAGCTGTAAGGTGTGGAAAGATGGCAATCTCTACACCTCAGAGCCAGTGTTTGTTCCCACCCCAGGAGCTAACAGAGAGGATGATGGTAAGGAGATAAAACATTACACATGTGTATACATGATTTTTACTAATTTTTTTTAAGTAAAAAGTAAAGTGTGGCTTAATTGAAAGACAGCTGAGAACTGTGTCCAAATTTCTGTTTTTGTTTTTTGATTTTGTTGTTTTCTTTTCTTTTTTAAAATTTTTTTGCTTACCAAGAAATTCCACAATGAAATTAAGGTGGGTTTTGGAGAGCATAGTTTCAGATGATTTTCAAAATATTTTTAGTGCTTAAAATCGATTAAAACTTACTAGAATGATCCTAAAATAAAACTCATCAGAGATGATGGCACATCAAATAACTTATTTTCAAAATGTTTCATAGACAAGTACAGGAAATTCTTTTTTGAAAAAGAAAATGATGGGACATGACATGAGTTAGATGTAGTCCACAAAGGCATTTGTACATCAGTATCCTGATTTGATCAATGTAGTTATAAGGTACATTACCAGTATCCTGTGGATTGAACTGTGAAGTGTGTGCATACCTTATGATGTAGAGGTGTAGCTGAAGGGCTGGAGCACAACTGACGCTGTAGCAAGTGACAGGTGAACTTTTCCACATGTTAATAGCAAGTCCCAGCTGTTACTCAGGCCTTGCTTATAACAGCTTCACTGAAAATAATTGTGTTCTCGGTAGACTTTTAAACCATTCCAGCTTAGATGGTTTGTATGATAATATCAAAGATCAAGCAACAGTCCAAGAACAGCTGATCCTAATTAGTTTTAAATGAGAAGCCGATTCAATTTCAGATATGAGCTTTGAAACTTTTGTCTGTCATTTGATGAATAAATATATCAGGGTGTTTTTCTGTGGGTTTTTTTCTAGTTTTATTTTTGAACCCTGGAAGGCAGTATTGTTGCAGTAATAATTGTTGGCATGAATAATATTTTGACAGGAATACTCTTTTTTTTAACCGCATGAAAATACCCATGTGTAAGTGACCTAAAATTGGCCCATGGCTAAAGTTGCGTGTTTGTCAGAATCTGGGTGTTTTGTTGATCTTAGAAAGGTGCTTTAAGGTTTGCTTGGAAGGGAGGATGATATCTTACTGGAAAAATGTAAGTTTCAGTCAGGTCAGCAGCAAAAATTTTCCTCAAAAATGACCTTTTTCAGTTTATTGTAGGTCATTTACCAGAGCAAGGAAACGGGGCTAATTGCCCCAGTGTCAGCATAATGTGACTGGGTGGGGGTGTACGGCATAAAAACTATAGCATACATACATACATGCATACATGGATGTTTATTTCAATTACAGTATTGTCATCAGAATTATGGATGACTTCATTTATTTTTTTATTTCATTGGTGTTCTACGCTGTACTCAAGAATATTCCACTTATACGACGGCGGCCAGCATTATGGTGGGAGGAAACCTGGTAGAGCCCGGTGGAAACCCATGACTATCCGCAGGTTGCTGGTAGACTTTCCCACATATGGCCGGAGAGGAAGCCAGCATGAGCTGGGCTTGAACTCATAGCGCATTGGTGAGAGGCTCCTGGATCATTACGCTGCGCTAGCGGGCCAAGCGACTGAGCCATGGAGGCCCCCAAATTTTGAATGAAATCTCTTGGTGTAAATACAGTATATATTATTATAAACTCTTCTGCAATCTGAGTTCTTGGCACATATATTTCCATGATGAAACTTTAATAAAATTGTCTTGTAACATGTAGGCCTATCATAAGTATACATACATGTAAAAGATCTTAGAGGGTTAAACATGTAAATTTCACTTTTTTATAGTATAGTAGTATAGTTATAGTTATAGTTTCATAATTAATGGTTATAATATTTAAAGTGTTAACTTATATTAACATATAACTCAAGGGAGTGGACCTTGAGTGGAGTGGATTGAAGTGCCCCCCAATTGCCTATTATTCACTAGGATAGAGGATAAGACCTAGCCTTGGATAGGGAATTTGTAGGTTCCTTTGCTTGCACTTTTTGTGGGGCCTTGGTGACATTAAATGGTCATCATCACACATGAGAAAGATGGTCAGAAACTTGCCACATGGTTGTGGTTTAATTCTGGGCATTCCAGTTTCCTCCAAACATAAAACTGGCTGCCATCATGCATGTTCTGGAGACAATAGTGAGCTATAAGATTTCAAAAAAGTAATGTTCGTTTTAATGATTTATTTCATTTTATTTTGACGATTTATTCATCTTTTGTTGTAGAAAACTTTAATTCCAGTTTCAGAAGTGTGTAGAGTGAAAAGTTTTTGATGGTTTTAAGGAATTATGTTGTTCTCATCGGCAGGTGTTCTGCTGGCCGTTCTGTACGAGGTGGCAGAGCCAAGCAATAAGACACATCTTCTGGTCCTGAATGCGGAGTCGATGGAGGAAATTGGGCGTGTCCAGTTTGATGTTCATGTCCCTCGAGACATTCACGGGGTGTTCATCAATGATAAACCTTCAGACTGAGCTAGTCAAGAAAGAAAATAATTTCCAAAATAAATGTACATCTCTAGCCAGAACCAAAGAAGGTGAAACTGCATTTAGAAATTCTAGAGTTTTATTCAATGTCGCTTGTAACATTACCATAAAATAAAATGAATTATTTGTTAAACATGCACAATTGGAAGCAATGATAACAAGTACTGTATTTCACCGGAAGTTAAGGTGTTGTCAGATGCCCCATTTTGCTCCAGTTTGATTGGTTCATCCATCTTACAGCACCACTTAATATTTTCCTTTTTGTGAAGTTTGATTAATTTTTTATTGGAAAAACTCAAGTGTTGGCATGAGAAGCACCATTTTAAAGCCTCTATGTCATTCTGAAAGCGCATTTTAGAAGCTTTTAGAACTTTAAGTGAAATATAGTATCGCCCTTGATGGGATATGTGTGATGAACTTGGTTACCATTCTGTCCAACTGATTTAGCAACATTTTTGTGAGGTAAGAAGAACTTTTTTTTAAATAAATAACATCACATTGCATGTGCTATCTGCATGTTTGCTACCTTCAATTTGATCAGCTTATTCCCTATATTATTACAGTTTTGCTTTAGATTAGTTTGCCCTGAAAATCTTTTCAGTTTCAAGTAAAATAGTTTTTCAATTTTGAGTGTATATCAGGAATGGGTATTGTTTGTTCACGCTACTTTTTTATATAGATTCACAAAATTACAAGATTTTTGTGTAGTTGGGCCTAGAGAAGCCTTGGAATTAAGAACCAGCTTTGCACACGGACTGGGGACTATTCTCTAAATTGACCTATGGACCCCACCTGAGGTACATGTATGTGCAGGCCTATATAGTTAGCTAGACGTTCCTTAGAGAAGTTTCTTTCTAATGTCTTTGAAATTGCAGGATTCACTTCTGTGTATATGTGAAGTATCAGCTCATTTATAGTTTACTTTATATATTTATTACAAATAGCCTGGAAAGTGTGTATTTTGGGCCTGGGAAAAGCCTGGAAATTGGAAATCAGTGTACGAAACCTTAATGTAACCGAACAGCTAAATTATTCAGTGGATACTTTTACCAAGATGCTTGGCTAGTGTCATTCTTGTCAAACCTTTCTGTTGTTATGTAATCAGCTTTCAGTATATACTTTGTAGTACTATGTGCATGTTTTTTTTTTGTTCATAATCTGGATTACTTAAGCATTATGGCATGTCACTTTACAATGGATTTGCATGGACGATGGTTGTACCTGGTGCGTATTATTCATTTCAGTGCTGATATATTGTATAAACTAAAAAGGATACAAAAACAGAATGGAGTTTAATGTGGTCTTCATAGCTAGATCAGATTTATAGTAGGGAAAACATGGCTTAAACGCCTTGAAAACACATAATGTAGATGTTGTTAAAACTTAATTACGTTATTCAAGCGAAACGAACTATGGAGACAAACATAACAATTGTGAGTGGTAAAAATGTATCCTGGTGAGGGCAATACATGTGTCACTTTAATGACACCTTTCAGTTCCAGTGTTAGTCAATCAATTACACGTTTTCATGGAGTGTGTCGGGGATATCTAACAAACCTCCTGTCTTAAAGCAGCAATGGGTGTCAGATTCGAAAGTGAGGTCACAATGCTCTTGCAGGACAACCAAGTAGATTGCTTCATCTGCCCTTGTCATTTGTAACTTCATGATTGGTGTAGATTGTCGCTTACGGGTATCTGCTATCAAGCTGGGCCACGGGGCCTAAACCTTGGCGAATGAATTAGCGTGCTCGAATCCAGCTAGCGCTCTTCCGACTGTAACTCCGAGTCAAGAGTTTTGTCAAGTTTCTTGCAAGGTCGGTGTACTTCCGGTTTCATCCACTCATAAACTTGACTGCCGCCATTTAAGTGAAAAATTTTTGATCACGGCGTCAAAGACCAGTCAATCAATCAATCTAATGCTATACCGGTATATATCTAAATCTCTGATTATTAGCTTGTTAGCAGGCTTGGAGACGGAGCGTAGCCGTGCGGCCAATTGGTGGTCTTTCAATCGCGTAGACAAACGAGGTGGTGGTTAGATCGTAGTATCTGGCAAGGAATCGCAGCCTCTTGCCTCCAGTTTATTTTGGCAACACGCCACAGACACTACTCGTGTGGCTTTACATGAAGTTCTGTTATTTTCCAAGTACACGTGGAAAAGTTGTTCATTTTTATTTCTATATGGTTTCTACCACAAATGGATCTTACCGCGGTTCACCAATCAACCAGCCAACTGGTAAATTAAACAAGCAAGCAATAACTCAGTCAGTCAAGCAATAATACAAACATGCTTCTTCAAAATGAAAGAAATATATCAGTCTGTAGGACGGCTATTTTACATTTACATAGACTGTTAAAGGTGCAGAGAATGACAAAGTTCAGATGAAAGAGTGCGAAATGTTATTCCTAAATGTGGTCTTCAATAATTTTTCCAATTTTTCCTTATGGAGAAAAAGACACTTGAAAATAATTTTTGTATGGTGGGTATTTGGGACCAACTTTTGGTATTTATAGTCTTTGGTTAATAATGATATAAATGAGGATTTAAGTCGGGTTTAATCAATGTTTTTGCTCTAGAATATGTTCTTTTCAACTAACAAATGTATTAAACCTCAATTTGGATCATATTTATATTTTCAATATGTTCATAAATATTATCATAATTTAGGTTAAATGCATATGTTTCGATATAAACAAATTTACATTCAAATAAATTTATTAGACAAGAATCACATCCTTATTTAGAACAATATGCAACAACGACAAATACCAAAAGTTGGTCCCAAATACAAACCATTCAAAACTATTTTCAAATACCCTTTTCTCTTAAAAAAAATAGCAAAAAATATTAAAAATCATATTTGCAAATAAGTTTTGACGCTCTTTCATCTGATTTTGCCATTATTCTTATGTTTTCTTCTCCTTCAACGTTCTACCACTTATTTGAGACCCCAATAACACAATTCCGCTTGTTTGCAGAGACTAGATTGACCGGTCTTCATCAGTATCTGATGGTGTACTTTCACGCACATAGAATGAAAAAAAATATGGTATGTTCCTTTTAAACATCAATACAGGTGTCATACCCACGTATTTTTGACGCGGCAAATGACCCGGATGTTTGATGTAGCGTAAAAAAATATAGACTCGAACGAAGTGTTCGTTCGGCTTCAGTGAACTGCAGCGCTGAACAAGTGGGAAGGAGTATCCTTACCCTGGGAGGAGAATACAGGGAGACCCCGACATGGAAAGCCTTTACATGACTAGCCCGGAAACTCCGGAGCTCATTCCCGGACAAATCCAAGGTAGGGAACCCCAGGTAATCCATCGAGTAGAAACTGTGTTTAATATGTACAGTTCACTGCGGGTGAATCTCCACTGAAATGTAAGACTGTAGCTATATAGTCTTTTATGATCACGCATATGTAGATGTGGTTGATGTATAGCCTACGCTGTCGTACATCAGTAGCTTAAGCCAAGAGCTGTTTGTTTATGTGAATGGTGTTCTATGTACGGCCGGGATAACGAGACGTCTATCTTTGTTCTGTGTACGCCCTGGAATTACGGGACGTTTACCTTAATCCCAGGTGCCCGTATACTAGAGAATATTTCATTTATACGGCGGCCGCCAGCGTTATGGTGGGAGGAAAATATAAAGTTTATAATGTTGCCAAAGGCTATATATATGTGTGTACAAATGTAACCCATATTTGCATACATTCATTCATACATCTCTTCACCCATATTAAAGTGAAAGATTCTTCGGTACCTAACGCCTGTAAGCTTGTGTCAAATGAGAAGGTAAGAAAAACATCAGGATAAAGACTAGAAAGGGAAAACACCTACAGTTTATTATATATGTGTTGAACATGTGTTAATAGCTGCATGTGCTGTATATTTATATATCAAATATGTATTAGACGTCAACATAAGGTTGAACAAAATGTTAGGGGCAGCGTTAAACGGCACTCATAATCGAATAAATATGTGAGACCTTCAAACTCTTCTAGCAGAAAGCTCGTATATACGTCAATGTCGCAAAGATATGAATGAAATACTGCCGATGTCGTGTTAAGCCATAATCATTCATTCATTCCTATGTGCGCCAACGTAAGTAGTGTATCAGGTCAATTTCGCCGCTTATGGGGGAATACTCTTATGGGATTGGAGGGAGGGGGAGTAAATCCTGGGTTATTCTTATGGAAGAGGGAGACGAGGACGTGAGTAAACCCTGGATGGGGGCGGAGTCGGCGGAGGGGGACTAAACGGGGCGTTGTTATTGGTAGAGGGGACGAGCGATAACGTCATCATGATCCCCTCCCGACGTCATAGGACGTGGTATGACGTCATGGTGTTTCAGTGCCAACCACATCCTCGAAAGAGAATGGTCAAATCTAAGCATACAATATTCTAATCAAAGGAAAAAAAACACACACATCCTCATAGTATTATATATATAAGTCAATTATATTATGGTGAGTGGCTCGGCCGGAAGCTGACATCCTCCCACGTGCACGGTCACTTAGTTAATGTAGAAATATTGAAAATTGAAGGGATTTTTAGAGTACACTCGGTCAAACGCGGTGTTCCACACACAGCCTATAATCCGGCGTTTGGGGAGACTCCCCCAAAATAAGTTTTATTCGTTGACGCTGGTATGTCCCTGGGCCACTGAGAAATATTTAGTCAGGACGCGGCGGATCGGATAGTTCGCTGGGGCTTTCTCCTGAGCTTTCAAATGTCTTAGCTGTATACCGGGGTGGCCTTTGACTTTTCTTGCAAATACAGTGCTTCCTCCAACACGGTCTTGAAATCAGCATCTCGATATACACCCGAGAGGTGTACATGGTGGAGGCACTGATGAGCTTGTCGTTGATGGAGACATCCACTTGCTGCCAAGTCAGTGCGAGTGTCTCACCTTTGCCATTCACCACTTTAACTCTCACGTACAAATACGTGTTAACCAAGTCCAAGTAAGTGTCCTGATCCCCGTTGGCGATAAAAAAAATTCTAGGGAATCACAGTTTGTGATGTTGGCACCCAACGTCCTTCTTATTTGGGGCCTCCGTGGTTCAGTCGGTTAGCGCGCTAGCGCAGCGTAATGACCCAGAAGCCTCTCACCAATGCTGTGAGTTCAAGACCAGCTCTTGCTGCCTTCCTCTTCGGCCGTACGTGGGAAGGTCTGCCAGCAACCTGCGGATGGTCGTGGGTTTCCCCCGGGCTCTACCCGGTTTGCACCCACCATAATGCTGGCCGCCGTCGTATAAGTGAAGTATTCTTGAGTACGGCGTAAAACACCAATCAAAAAAAAAAAAAAAAAAAAAAAAAAAAAAAATCCTTCTTATTTACTGGTTTGGGTCGGTGGTGAAGTCTACAAATCAACTTCACTGTTGACCGACGGGCATTAAACGGGGTGAAGTGAGGCCATCGTGGTTAGCCAAAGATGTCACAAGGTGTTTTCGTCGGACGTTGGCGCTTGTGTGTGTCCGAGGGCGCTTCCATGGGCGAGTTATATTGGGCTGAGGAGTAGGTCGATCAGGAGCTGATAGGCCCACCGACTGACCGATCAGACGACCGGATTTGACCATTAGGCGTTTACCTCCTTCCGCTGCCTGGCGTTTGAGGGCTTTTTTGACGGGGGTCCCTCAGAAAATGTCTCTCGCGCCATCCACTGCACTTTGCAAGAGGACGTCCTTCGGTATTGCCTAGCTTTGTCAACAGCCCAGGCCCTCCTTCTGAGCCCAGTGCTTTAAGGAGACTCCCTAGCACGTTGTATTCGCGCTCCCGGAAAGACAGGAAATCCACTTCCACCAGCCTGGTTGCAATTTTCGTAATGTAGGGCTGTTGAGCGTCCGCCATCGTGATGGTCAGCCTTTAAGCGGCAGCGGGTTACAGGAGAGGTAAGCCCCGTCATTGGCGAAAGTGAAGCGTTACTATCACTTTCCCACCTTCAAATGGTACAGGGCCGCCGGCGTCGTCCCTAATATGGATTTCGATCGTGGCGAAATGCTTCTGCACTGGAATGTACTCGATGTGCGTGAAGGTCTCTGTGATGTGGTCTCCGTACGACCCACGGGGCGGGACGAGGCGAAGCAGTGGGTCTAACGTATCCCCCACTACGCGGGGTTCGGTGATATCCGAGTACACGTACAGCCCGGGGATGGTGTTTTGCAGGTGATATGAATCCAAAAGAATCACATCTGCTGGGCCATTCAGGACGCCGTCATCGGTAATGCTCATAACCTTTATTAATCGTGGGCTAAAGCTCACGGCTTGTGAGGATTTAGAGTCCAGCGTATACTTTTGTTTAGGATACTGTCATACCCCAAAGCGATCTGATCTGCCACTGGTTTAACCAAGCCATTGGGGTTCTTCCTCAATTGGATGTTCAGAGCCTGTGCAAAAATGGTGGGTGTAGGGTAATCTCCTTCCCGCAGGAATGTCTTGTGGGTACAATATTGCCGAAACACACCAAACCAGACCTCGTTGCGGCCTACATTGTACAACAATCGCGGGTACTTCCGCCAGTCCACATTCCCACTCGCCAAATTCTGTTGGTGGAACTGTGTGGTGTAATGCGTCAACGTATTCCTTGGAAAAGTCGAGCGAGCTATTTGTGGGTAGCGTCATATAAAACATGCTGTTCACAGGACGTCCCGTTGAGCGACTAACCTTACTCTTTCAGGAGACGGAGTTTTAATAAGGGTTCCAGCGCTGTGGTAGGACAATGCCAGGCGTGGAATGTAAGCCCGGGGGTAGTGGAGGGAGTATGTGTCTTCTTCCTCTTCTGCGACTCCGTTGGTTTCTATAACATGCGTGGAGCGGGACAAAGGCTGCGAGACGTCCTGGGGCGAAAGTTATGGAACGTTCGGGGACGTCGGGGCGTCCCCGGTAAAGTCATTGTCGCAGAGTCCTCACCGGTGGAAGCTTGCGCCGTTTCTCCCCCTGGCGGTTTACTCTTTTGTGTTGTGACCCACGTGGGTTCTAGCGGTGTTATTTGTGGTGGTGTTGGTGGTGGTGGTTGTGGGATGATCGTGAGAGGAGGTGGTGCTCCTCGTTGCTGGTATTGATCTTGAATGTCAGGTAGCGTTGCAGGACGTGTTGGTATTGTTAGATCTTGTCTTCATTGGACAAGGCTCTGTTTCTTTCTAATTTGCCTTCCATGTCTCCATCCAACGTGTTTAAAGCTTTGACGGTAGATGGGATCAGTTAAGGTGATTTCATGCCTTGAATCAATCTCTCTAACGGCCGCGGTTTGACAACTTTTTGATATGTGCTATGTCTCGATCTAGCGACCACGGAACAATCGACCGAGGACAGAGGCCCCAAGGGGGCGACGATGTAGACTAACAAGGCACGAATAAGCCTGCCTTTGTGTACAATGGGATGTGGCGGGACACTCTTTTTCACGAGCGTGCGCAGCCATCTTACCGCCGCAACCGTGCCTTCTGAGACGGAGTGGGGGGAAGGTTCTCATTTCACACATTTTAGCACATTCTTAGCAACGGATAAACGCTGATTCGGGTTCACGAAGTATCTTACATTGGATTTTAGGATCACAAGGAGTTTCAACAAAGGGGCGAAGTTGTACACTGACCGGGCCTGTGAGGTGTGGGAGGGTTTTATGTCTTTGGCACACGTACTAGGCTTTGTCCTGAAAAACATACGCCCGCAAATGAAGATGATCGGGCGTGGTTTGCATAAAATCCACTAGCAAATACCCATACGGAGCAGAGGTGCCACCTGTAAAGGTCTTTTGCACATATTGGGTCTTACCCGGCATCATTTGCTTGTCTATGGCCGAGATCTGGTAGGTATCTCTGGGTTTTTTGAACAGCATCAAATAATGAACGTTTAAGCTTATGGTGCGATGGTCTTTGCTCTTGTTGAACAGATTCTTTGTTACTCTGGGTTTATTGGTGTAGTCTTTGCCGAAACAGGCCCATTGTTACTCTGGTTTTACTGGTGTAGTATGGCGAACCAGGTACATCATGGCATACGATCTGTCTGGTCTCTCGTCTTTACGACATACGTTACAAGTGCTCGTGGTCATGGTAACAAGTACCTCGTGTCTTACAGACATCGGCATGACAATATCCGTTTACTGTAGTGAGGCACCAATATGGAAATGTCAGTATTGGCATTACCATAATACAAGGAGACACCGTCTTGATGTTATGCATACTCTTTACAACGCATGCGCCAATCCCTACGTTGGCTTCACACCACTGTAACCACTAGCACAATTTGTACGGAAATCTTGAACAAATAATAAGCATCTCCGAAGAAATTCAATTTGACTATTTCAACATCGACATTAATTAAATCTTCCTCAGAAGAATTGTGCCAAGTGAAGCACGTTTTATCTATGTATACATGTATACAGCAGGCTCAAAGAAAAGCATAAAACATGTCTAATAAGGTTAAGCCTAGTAAGGAACTTTAATGGTGTTGTTGTAGTGTCAGTGGGACAGATTTGGCAGAGTATACAGTGACAAATGGCTTACTGTGTAAAGTTTAATATGACAGAACAGGCGGCATCAGGTAACACTTGATTGTCATTTGCGTGGACCTGGGTCCGGTCAACCTAAGACCTTAAAAAAGAGGAAGTTGTAGCTTTCCCTTCAGCGTTAAGGGCGTAGTGCATTTACTGGTTGACCCAGTATAATGGCTCGGGCGGGGCAGCTTACTTGCCTTCGGTAAGTCGTCTCAGTAAAGCAGCACTAGATAATAGAGAGGTGGAAATCCGTCCTGCAACAAGGAGGCACATTACATACACTCTAAGGACTCCTTCGTTGTCATATGACTGAAAAATTGTTAAGTACGACGTTAAACCTTAAGCACGCACTCACTCACTCGCTCAATTACGTGGATAATAAACATAAAAAAATGTCAGTAATAATAATTTAACAGCAGATTACAGTTTTGTTAAAATAAGATAATTTATATGACGACATATGCATGCAACTTGGATAAACATGCATGTTTCTGCCTTTAAAGTTAGAAATTGCGTGTAGGGCGGATTCATGTGAACAGCATTCGAGAGTTGTCTATGATATCGTTGTCGGAAGTCAGTATTCTGTACGCTATGCATTGCTAATTCATAAGAGGTCTTCATATTAATTATCTTTCACAAAATATCAGCACATGTTTAATCGTTCAAATCTGGTAATATGATTTCTAAAATCCATGAAACGGGTTGCATTTTGCAAACTTGAAATTTATTTTAACACTATAAATAAAGCAGGAAAGAATCTATCATGTACTGATTTGATTAGCAAATATGGATTTTTTGGCCAGAATCTTCGGTACAGACGGCTAAACATGCCCCTCAGTCCCGCTTTGATTGCAACTGTTCATATATGCACATCTTTTCAGGGCAAATCCCCCTATGGATCAACGGAAGCATGTACAGAAATGGACCTGGGATATTTGAGGTCGGTGACAGCCAGTACAACCACTGGTTTGATGGCCTGGCTATTTTGCACAAGTTTGAAATTTCCGAGGGGAAGGTACAATACCGCAGTAAATATGTCAGAAGTGAAGCGTACCAAAAAAGCAAGGCCGCGAACAGAATAGTCATGAGTGAATTCGGTACAACGGGCTACCCGGACCCCTGCAAAAACATCTTCCAAAGGTATATGCCTGGGTTATACTCCATGCCTTCAAATGTACATGTATTTAATATAAAGCTTATACACTCCAAAAGTTATTCTGTTAAATTTAACATAAAGTCTATTATCTGAGTGATGCTACAATGTATTCTGTTATTTTCACACAGTATTCTGTCACGTTCAACATAATATCTTGTCTCACAGAATTATGTTGAATTAATAGAATATTTGTGTCATATTTAACAGAATAATCTGCTGCAATAGCAGAATACATTCTAGGATCACGCAGACAACAGACTTTCTGTTAAATTTAACAGAATATTATTTTGAGAGTAGGAGTTACAAAGATACTTGTATCATTTTCATTCACCAGGTTACTCGATGTGTTGGATGTTAAGGTGAACCCAATCCTAACCACGAATGCGTGTTTAGTCCCGGCCTTGGACTGGGAATTTTTTAGATTTCACCGCTTTCATTGTGTGAGGAGCCCTGGTAGTGACAAGCGGTCAATGTCGCACGAGTGGCCCTTGCAGTTTAACCATGGCATTCCGGTTGGTGGTTTAACCATGGCATTTCGGTTGGTTTTATAACCATGGCATTCCGGCTGGTAGTTTAACCATGGCATTCCGGTTGGTGGTTTAACCATGGCATTCCGGTTGGTGGTTTAACCGTGGCATTCCGGTTGGTGGTTTAATCATGGCATTCCGGCTGGTAGTTTAATCATGGCATTCCGGTTGGTGGTTTAACCATGGCATTCCAGTAGGTGGTTTAACCATGGCATTCCGGCTGGTAGTTTAATCATGGCATTCCGGTTGGTGGTTTAACCATGGCATTCCAGTAGGTGGTTTAACCATGGCATTCTGGTTGGTGGTTTAACCATGGCATTCCGGTTGGTAGTTTAACCATGGCATTCCGGCTGGTAGTTTAACCATGGCATTCCGGTTGGTGGTTTAACCATGGCATTCCGGTTGGTAGTTTAATCATGGCATTCTGGTTGGTGGTTTAACCATGGCATTCCGGTTGGTAGTTTAATCATGGCATTCCGGTTGGTGGTTTAACCATGGCATTCTGGTTGGTGGTTTAACCATGGCATTCCGGTTGGTGGTTTAACCATGGCATCCCGGTTGGTAGTTTAACCATGCCATTCCAGTTTGTGGTTTAACCATGACATTCCGGTTGGTAGTTTAATCATGGCATTCCGGTTGGTGGTTTAACCATGGCATTCTGGTTGGTGGTTTAACCATGGCATTCCGGTTGGTGGTTTAACCATGGCATCCCGGTTGGTAGTTTAACCATGCCATTCCAGTTTGTGGTTTAACCATGGCATTCCGGTTGGTGTGGTAGTTTCACCATGGCATACCGGTTGGTAGTTTAACAATGGCATTCCGGTTGGTGGTTTAACCATGGCATTCCGGTTGGTGGTTTAACCATGGCATCCCGGTTGGTAGTTTAACCATGCCATTCCAGTTTGTGGTTTAACCATGGCATTCCGGTTGGTGTGGTAGTTTCACCATGGCATACCGGTTGGTAGTTTAACAATGGCATTCCGGTTGGTGGTTTAACCATGGCATGCCGGTTTCCTCAACCCATAAAACTGACCTTCACCTTTAAGATAAACAGTCTACAGTATGGAATTAACAATAATCAATCAACCATTCTGGACTACACGTATAGTATATAATAACGCAATACATGGTCACGATAATAAAACGCAATTACGTAACGTACGAAGATAAACATTATATATATATAGGTCTATAATATGAACAAGATTTGATCTATCGTCGCACGTGTATAATCACGGGTAAGATCTGAAATCATTCTCGGTGGCGTTTATCAATTTTGGTTTTAATATAAGGGTTTGGATCATGCTAACAGGATGTTAACGTGGTTTCAATCTCCGCCGAAAAGTGACAACACAGTGGTCACTGTGACACCGTGCTCGGATTACGTGTACACATCCACTGAGAAAAACGTCATTCACAAGGTTGATCCGACAACGCTGGATACCGTCAGTGGCGTGAGTAACACATTTCAAGTACCGATACACTCTAAAAACAATAATGTTAGATGAAACGTAAATTTATGTTTTCTGGTAAATTTTGACATAATTTTATGCTTTCTGTTAAATTTAACGTTATTTTACGTTTTCTGCGTGCTACCAGAATATATTATGTCCGTCGGTTGTACTTCCATACTGGAACAATATAATACCCCAACACATCAACGGAAGCATTCTCTTAGAATAACAGAACAAATATGTCGTACGTGTATACTCAACAAAAATATAAACACACGAAGCAATTTTATATTGTTTTCGCTTATTATTAAGTAACGTGTTAACGGCAACAATTGAGAAAATGTTTTCATTATCAATTGTGGCCTCAATTTCCACCAGATTTGCACATTTTAGGGTAACAATCCAAGGGCTATGGCAGCGTGAAAACAGAGTGGTCGGCAATTGAAAAAATCTAAAAACAATTAAACCAAAGTATTTTACGCATAGTTTCAAGTTATTTCCATTTTTTCTTTTGGTTTCCTTTCACTTTAAAGTAAGAAAGAAATAAAAACAGCAAGCATACCTCATTCATGTATTATTCTATGCAGTTATAACAGCTGTCCACTCTTTTTCAAGCATAACATAGAGCAGTTTGTGGTAGTTGACGTGGCAACGGCTCACTTTCTCCGGGAACCAGACGGGACGATGCACAATGTGGGCAAGTCTTACAAGGGAACCCCCAAATACAGCTTTGTTAAGATCCCAGTCCCTGCAGGTAAGTCGTTTGGGGGAACTAAGCTTGTCTGTTGCTCAATTGCTCTTTCAGGAACCGGTTCGGACGACGTACAGTGTCAGAGAGTCCTCCCAGATGAGGGACAAAAAATCAGATATTCTCCACAACTCAACATTAATTCACTTACACAATGGTGGTTATGTTTTATGAATAACAATTTGACTTCGAAGAACCAAAAGTTCCGTGTATTGACAGACAGAATGCGCATTCATAGAGTCATCGACGTGAGGAAGCAACACCTTCTGATCCTTTTGATTCTTTTGATGACTGGCAGATTGTAATCATCATGTGTACTGGTAAAATTTTAGACGAGTTATTATGTGTTGTTGTGTTCTGTTAAAGTTTTGTTAAAGGGACGAACTGTTTATACAGTGGAATTGTTTAGGATCCTAGACAGAGACAGGAAACATTGGAGGTTTCCCCACTTTCAGTAGTCTTGGTGTTTGCCCTGCAGATGACAAGCACTTTGTGTGCCACAGGTGGAAAAGCTTGTCATTTACATTCCAATATCCGATGTTTCACTCCGGGCACTCCAGTTTTCTTCTGCCATAAAACTGATCACCGTTCTACAGACGAAAAAAAAATAGTAACAAAAAAATATGGTAAATCGTTACTTGTCGCTCCACAAGTGCATTTTTAGGCGCAAATAAAGGTTTATTCCAATTGTAATTCCAAAAACGCCCAAAACACAATAGATTTATTTATTTGTTGTTTTACACCGTACTAGATGATATTTCACTTATACGACGGTGGTCAGCATTGTTTTTAAAGGAAATCGGGCTGAGCCCGGTTTTAAACCCACAACGAAACATGATAGAAATCTCAGAATTAGGCAGACAGGATAACTAGAAAATTTGGTTCAAGTATTCAGTAAGCAAAGAAACCTGACTTAGAAAACGAGTATTGGCATACAGAAACTTCAGGGTTCTTCACGATTTGGTGTAAGACAGTGCTCTTTCTCACAGCGTGTTTGTTTCAGACGGCAAGGACGTGTACGACAAAGCCGAGGTGGTCGGGTCTGTTCCCTTCCGATGGTCTAAGAACCCGACCTACCTGCATAGCTTCGGCATGTCAGAGAATTACTACGTCCTCGTGGAGCAGGCCCTCACCGTCAGCGTCCTAGGCCTAATGACGTCGCGTATCTCCAGGGAAACCTATTCTGATTGTCTCAAGTGGCATGCAACGGAAAAGGTATGCCATAAAGGGACCCATTTGTTTCCTGAAAGAAAATTAAAGAAAATGAGTGCAAAGTCTTTACTTGCTATGTTTGAATCATTTTCAACACTGACAAATACCTTTCTATGTCATGGCAGAACCTGTTCCATATGGACAAGTACCCTTCTCTTTCGTGACAGAACGTTTTTTAATTGACAAGTAGCCCTCTCTGTGAAAACCTGTACCACGTTGACAAGAAGCCTTGTCTTCACAAAAGAACCTGTTCCACATTGACAAGAATTCTTGTCTTCACATTAGAACCATTTCCATATTGACAAGTGCCCCTCCAGCTCTGAAGAGGGCCTTTTTCCACGTTGACAAGTACCCTTCTCTCTCACATCAGAACCTGTTCCACACTGACATACCTTTCTCTTTCACAACAGAACCTGTTCCACATTGATAAGTACGCTTCTCTCACAGAACAGAAACTGTTCCACATTGACATGAAGCCTTCTGTTCACAATAGAACATGTACCACGTGGACAAGTACCCTTCCCTGACAACAGAACGTGTACCACATTAACAAGAATCCCTCTTTCTCACAACAGAAGCTGTTTTACATAGACAAGCAGCTTTGTCTCTCACAACAGAATATTTTCCACATTGACAAGTACCCTTCTCTTTCACAACAGAACCTGTTCCACATTGATAAGTTCACTTCTTTTTCATAACAGAACACTTTCCCACTGACAAACGTCCTTCTCTTTCATAACAGAACATGTTCCACACTGACAAACTCAGTTCATTCTCAACAGAACATATTTCGAATTCACAAATGTCATTGTTTATCACAGCAGAATCTGTTCGACATTGACAAGTATCCTTCTCTCTCAGAACAGAACCTGTTCCGCATTGACAAGCACCCATCTCTCTCACAACAGAACGTGTTACGCATTGACAAGTGCGCTTCTCTCCCACAACAGAACCTATTCCGAATCGTTGACAGAAGAACGGGACAGGAAGTAAATCCAAAGACGCCATACTTAGCGGACCCATTTTTCACGTTTCATCACATTAACACTTACGAGGAAGAAGGTATGAATTGTTTCCTGCCAATGGATTAGTTATAAATCTGTATATTTCAGCACTTTTTTATGATTTCCTTTTTCTTTTTGGGAATTTTTTTTATTGCATTATATTTTAAAATTCGTAAATTCTTCTTGAAATCATTAATCGGCCATTTAACGTTCTGATTTTTGTGTTCTGTTACATGTATGTTTTGTTTATTCGTCACAAAACACAAAATGAGGCTGTTCTAGGTGCATCACTTATGGTACATGCAGATTTCATTTATATAATTTCTTTGATTTCTTTTTACGGAGAACTTAAAAATATTCATCTGTATTTAAATCTAAGTGATAACCAGCTGTTTGTTCATTGCAAGCCTATAGGTCCTGATGGCTCAGTTCGTACAGCGTCCGCTTCGCGAGCGATGGATCCAAGGCAGTCCTGTGTTGGGGTCACACCTAAGATCTTAAAAGAGGAAGTAGCTTCTTTGCTTGACGTTCAGCATTAAGGGAATAGTGTAACGACTGGTTGACCCGTATCAGTATAATGGCTTGCGTGGGGAGGCTTACTTGTCTTCTTGTCAGTGAAGCAACACAAGATAAAAGAACGGTTGAAATCCGCCCTGCAACAGGGAGGCAAATTACGCGTACATGCACTCTAAGGACTCTGTCGTCATTTGACTGAAAACTGTTAATTACGACGGTAATACAAAGGATGGTACATATGTGTCTGTATTGGTTGTCTGACAGGACACCTTGTGGTAGACGTGTCTGCATATCCAGACAAGAAGATCCTCGACACGTTTTACCTGAAAAATGTGAAATCGGAACAGAGAGAAGTTTATCCGGAACCAACAATACGACGATATGTGTTGCCATTAGCAACCTATTCTAAGGTAGGTCACTGATAGTCCACACTATATTCGCCATATTTCACTCACTTACACTGATTCAGCTTTAAATTGGCCAAGATCCACTTCTGTTCACCTATCCTAGCTTCCAGTATTTGCGCACCTGATTATCTTATGCAGCGTCATAACCTATGATGTGAACAAATAAAACACAGATTTTATAGACCGCAGTACTCAAGCCAACTTTGATATATGAATTTTACACACAGGTAGATAACACATTGGTACTTGGTTGTGTAATGTATATTTAACTTTCTTTTCCTTAAAGTAGTTGCGAACGTAAACTACCCTCTGTACTTGACTTGCTTATACTTGCTGATACAAATGATCCGTCTTTAGTTCATAGAAGCCGTGATTATGTTTATTTATTTATTTATTTATTTATTTATTTATTTATTTATTTATTTATTTATTTATTTATTTATTTATTTATTTATTTATTTATTTATTTGATTTTTGTTCAACGCCATAGTGAAGAATTTTTCACAAATCTGCGCAATGCTGACGAAAGACAAATGGATCTCAACTAACGTAAAATACTCTTTCGAAATCCACAGATTTAAGGCATAATGAACACTTAAAGGGGGGGGGGGATCTGCTTACATTTTACAGGCAACATCAGGGCAAAATCTTGTGACTGTAAAGGAGTCGTCTGCCAGCGCCATCAAACAGAAGAATGGACAGGTTTTGTGTGACTATGAAAAACTTTCTGACCAAGGTGAATACAGAACAGTGTAGTAGTTATTGTCAACCAAAGCTGGTTCTGACTGATAAGCAAAGCATTGGAATATAAAAATCAGTACCGATTGGTTGATCGATTGATTTGTGTTATTTTGATTTATAGGAGTTGGAATTGAAATCGGTAATTTCGAAAATTTCCTGAGGGATAGAAAATCTTCCTGCATGGGATTGAAAAGGACATGTCTTTGAGTTAACCGTTGAAAAGCAAGCATGTTAACTGCAATGCCAGTGCCGAACTCCCGCGGCATTGTTCTGTGTTAACGCTATCAACACGAAAGATGGAAACTTAAACTGCACTGGTAATGAACTATCGCCGGAGTATTGCGCCCTGAAACCTCACCATTGTCTAAACAAAGATTGATTGCTAAGTGTTTAATACCGTGCTCAAGAATTTTTCAATCATGTTGGTCAGGTTTACGGTTGAACGAAACCGGAGCGTTCGAAGTAAACCGACCTTATCGATGTCCCTGGCAAAGCCAAAAAGGGCAAAATAAGTTCTAAATAAGTTATCTGGTGTATAGTCTCGGAGCTACTTTCCAGCTGATTTCCTTACACTTTTGTTTCCAGGTCTGGATTTTCCACATATCAACGATGGTCGACTTGGAAAGAAATACAGATACATCTACGGAGCAGGCGGACAGTACATCAATAAGGTAGGTCTTTGACCCTCTACTTGTGTCATTTTGAAATCCATGAGAGTAAAAAAATGTGGGGTTTTGTAACATCTCTTTTAGGGTAACAGCGCGAGCAGCGTTTATTTATGGGAAAGCGTATTCTTGAAAATTACCCGTCGGAAACCTATTTACTTAATAAGAAAACAACAAGACTAAGTGTGGCGATAACGATATAATTTAAGTGAGAGCTGAAATTCATCAGAGTTAGATTCCCGGATGGGTGACGGTGTGTCCTGAGCAAAACATGCACTGTGACTTCTCATGGACTACTTAGGCGATCTAGGGCGGTCGGGCTTTGGCAGGGAAATTGGTATATTTGACTGACGTTTGTGCTCTCGGTGTCAGTTCGAGGTTGCTCTGAAGTAAGGTTTGTCAAAAATTTTGTTCGGTCGAAGAAGGCCCCGAACCAACGCCAGAACGCTCTCCATTTAAAACCCTGATGCAGTTACCTGCCCCTGTCAAATATGTCGATGGTTTCAGTACAACGGGTCGTTTTAAGCATCACCAGGAAATGTCGGGCCCAAGCCGCCTATGAAATATCTGTGACGAAAAGATATGGAACGAAAACGTCTGTAAAATGCAGGGCGTGGAGACATATTTGATGTGTAATGTTTGTCTCAAACGCCGTGACAGACTGCTACGGTAACTGCATCAGGCTTTAAAACTGACTCTGGTTTGGGGCCTTCCTTGGCCAAACAAAATTTTGGCAAAGCTAACGTCAAAGTAGTCTCGAACTATCTCATTGTAAGTCTACGTGCCTTGTAGTTATTGATCTGTAATGTCCATTTTGGTTTACGGTTAGATTACAAATGTCTGTTTTGACGCCTAGTTTCCAGTTCTGATCTCTGTTTCAGCTAGTGAAGATTGACACACTGACAAAGCAATCCTGGGTGTGGGAGGAAGAAGGGACTTACGTGGCTGAGCCCGTGTTTATTCCGGGTCCCGGTGCCACTGATGAGGATGACGGTAAGCACGACGAATGCATGACGTCACACATGTTACATTTTATATTTACTGCCCGGTGCGACTGATGAGGATGACAGTAAGCACGACGAATGCCTAACGTCACACACGTGACATTTTATATTTACTGCCCGGTGCCACTGATGAGGATGACGGTAAGCACGACGAATGCATGACGTCACACATGTTACATTTTATATTTACTGCCCGGTGCCACTGATGAGGATGACGGTAAGCACAACGAATGCATGACGTCACACATGTAACATTTTATGTTTACTGCCCGGTGCCACTGATGAGGATGACGGTAAGCACGACGAATGCATGACGTCACACACGTGACATTTTATGTTTACTGCGCGGTGCCACTGATGAGGATGACGGTAAGCACGACGAATGCATGACGTCACACACGTGACATTTTATGTTTACTGCTCGGTGCCACTGATGAGGATGGCGGTAAGCACGACAAATGCATGACGTCACACACGTGACATTTTATATTTACTGCCCGGTGCCACTGATGAGGATGGCGGTAAGCACGACAAATGCACGACGTCACACACGTTAAATTTTATATTTACTGCATGGCCAAGGTAAATTTCAGCACAGAGGTATTCCGCTGCGAGTAATTCCATGTTGCATTGGTAAAGTAGACCTATGGAGTTTGTCTGGAGGTTTAGTAGCCATATCCAGTTTTATTTACTTATTTATTTATTTAATTGGTGTTTTATGCCGTACTCAAGAATATTTCACTTATTTGACGGTGGGTAGGATTATGATCATAGGAAACCGCGCAAGATCTGGGGGGAAACCCACAACCATCCGCAGTTTGCTGGAAGTCTTACCCAGTTTTAGTTCATTAGCACCATAATATGGCAATTATTCTCAAACAAACTTTTACACTTGTGAAATCAGAGGTATTGTTTCCAGTATCCTTGTGTGCAAGTTAGCATAGTATTTCATATGAATAGTCGAACTAGTTCAAAACTTTTGCAACCATCGGATTTTCGAGATTTACGTGAAAATTGAATGAATGGGAATTGTAAACCAAGTAGACCTAAAATCAGATTTAGACCGATGCCACTATGCTGTCTGTCTTGCTTAATATCCATGCTGACTTTCATGCTTGAAATTTTCTAGTTTTTGATTCATAGCAATTTCTAACATTGGAAAAACAGCTCGAGGCCCTGGGAAAACGAAACTTCTAGTAAGGCGACATACAGTGACAAAAACATTTATTTTGAAGGGGAAACTTGTTTTCTCCCTCTTTCTCTTGATCGAGAGACACGGGATCAAATCTGGGCCTGGTCATGCCAAAGATTTTAAAAAATGGTACTTGTTGTTGCTTTGCTTGGCGCTTAGAGCAAGGAAATAAGACTCCTTGGCCCGGTGTCAGTAGAATGTGACTGGGTAGGGTACGCCATTATGCCTGGTGTGTCCAGTATGATACTACATTGGCAGTAGCATTTTTACGGCATGAACGCGCCCTGCCACAAGAAGACGCAGTATGTGTACACACACCTAATTACTCCTAGTCGCCATATCACTGAAAAATTGTTAAGTACAACGTAAAGCCCCAAGCATCAATAGCCTAGATACATGCACTGTCTTGTTTTTCAGGAGCCCTGCTTTCTGTGCTGTACAAAATGACCAAACCCCGTCACGTGACCTGCCTGCTGGTGCTGGACGCGCGAACGATGACGGAGCTAGGGCGCGCGCAGTTTGACGTCTCTCTATCACGTGACATTCACGCCTGTTTCGTCTGGTCTTAACTAAATTACTGCTCAAAAAAGAAGGTCCCTTGGCTTCGGTCAAAAAACAAAAAAAAAAATAATAAGAAGACTAAATAAAAAAACCTACACATTCTTTGTATGTCTCTATATCAATATGGACATACACAGTGGTTATAAACACGAGTATAATTACTTTAAATTCATCGAATTTCATTTAATGAGGTAAAATATGAACTTTGTTGGAAGCATTTTTTGTTCTTTCTTTTTTGATCTGTGGTATATATATTGCTGCGTAATACTCATTTGACATTATACATGTATATGCAGAACTCATATGTTATATATCTCTAACACACGTCACCTTTAGCCATTTTATTTAGTCTGTTTTACTTTTTGCTTTTTTTTACTTTATTTCTTGTGTGAAACCAAATTTCACTTCTCCTGAAGTTGCTGTATTTGCACTTGCTGTGGACATTTATAAAGTATTCCTACTGCCAAACTTTTATGTTTATTTTTAGTAATATGATTGATAGTTCCCATTTATATTTGTCAGTGTGTAGCCAACTGTTCTTGTTTTATTTTAAATAAAACCTCAACGAATGGATTCAGAGTTAACCCTTGACTCTGTTTGCAGTATTATAATATTATATTCATATGCATGGTCATTAGAATATAATTAAACCGTTCATATAAATAAAAGATAATAGTTGATGGTATAGGGCTAAAGGTTATCTATTGTTAAAGCTGACATAATAAAATTACTCTGTCACTTATTAAAGTGTGATTATTTCATTATATCGATTACAGAGTTGCCTGTAAACAAATTAATGATAACGTTGTTAGGTTGTCCCAATTTATGACAATTATACAGTTATCAAGGAAGTAACTGATTGATAATCATTATACCAAGAAATGTGATAATACCATTATACCAAGAGATGTGATAATACCATTTTACCAAGAAATGTGATAGTACCTTTATACCAAGAAATGTGATAGTACCTTTATACCAAGAAAAATGATATTACTTTTATACTAAGAGATGTGATAATACCATTATACCAAGAAATATGATAATACCATTATACCAAGAGATGTGATAATACCATTACACCAAGAAATATGACAATACCATTATACCAAGAAATGTGATAATACATTATACCAAGAAATATGATAATACCATCATACTAAGAAATGTGATAATACATTATACCAAGAAATATGACAATACCATTATACCAAGAAATGTGATAATACATTATACCAAGAGATGTGATAATACCATTATACCAAGAAATGTGATCGTACCATTATACCAAGAGATGTGATAATACCATTATACCAAGAGATGTGATAATACCATCATACTAAGAAATGTGATAATACCATTATACCAAGAAATGTGATCGTACCATTATACCAAGAGATGTGATAATACCATTATACCAAGAGATGTGATAATACCATTATACCAAGAAATGATTACACAATCATGCAGCTGCTTACGAATGATAACACAGCTAACAAAAGTTGATGGTTACATAATCATTATGTCACTAGCTGCTTGAAACAAATCTGATGATTATACAACTGTTATGTGACTATGCTAAATAGGACAAATTAAGCCATATATATATATATATATATATATATATATATATATATATATATATATATATATATATATATACATCTCGGCCATGCGCCTTCCATATCTTAACAAATGTGAAAAAAAAAACACGAAGGCAGCGTATTCTAATCTACTCCATGGTGTATGTCAGCGGTTTTGTCGAATTTATCTGGGCGACCCAGAAACACACATAATATTGCAGTCGTGTATAAACACTGGCACATGCGGGTAGCTTATTCACAATCAGGTGAACGGCGTCATTTATATACATAACCTTATTATGTAGGCCATGTCTGGATGGCTTATAAGAAATTTATGAAAGCCGGTTTACGTCATCAGTGCTCCAGCGTTTCCTTGTATATAAAAACACAATAACCATCGCTTCGTCGTATCGTGTAATCGTTTAGTACCTTCGCTTCTTATCATCATGACATCATTTCTTAACCTCGTGCCATCACTTCCTGACATCGTATCATCGCTTTGTATCATCGTGTCATTGCCTTATAGCATCTTGCCGTCGTTTCCTGGCATCGGGCTATCTTTTTTAACATCGAGACATTAATTCGTATCATCGAGTCATCAATTCGTATCATCGAGTTATCAATTCATATCATCGAGTCATCAGCTCGTATCATCAAAACATTAGTTCGTATCATCGAGTTATCAGTTAGTATCATCGTATCATGGCTCCATATTGTCGAATCATGGCTTCGCGTTATCGTGTCATTGCTTTGCACTATCGTGTCATGGTATGGCACTATCCTGCCATCACTTCGGGCCATCGGCCATTATGGGACGATAATAATACAATGGCCTTTTCTGGCTTCCATAGAAATTTGACAACATACGATGAGAGTGGGTGTTTTTTGTTAGTGTACAGCTTTTCTTGGTGATGAGAACTGTGTACGCGTTTGCCGGAATGAGAACTGAGTATGATTATATCGTGGTCGGCTGTGGTGGGATTGGCAGTGCCGCTGTCTACTGGCTCTCCAGACGAGCGGGCAAAGGTCTGTGCCTTGAATACTACTAATATGTACCTATACTTTGTGTTTTTGATACCGGTAGTTTCTTCTTTGTTAATTGTTTGTGTAACGACCTTTGCATTTCAATCCCCAGGACACAGAAGGTTAGGGTTCAATTCCAACCCTGGCCACGGAATTTATAGAATCTCCCTCCGCCCTTGCGTGTGGGACGTTGGTGATGATTGAAGGATTTCGTCGACCGGTAAAACTGACTGTGTCTCGTATTTATAAGTGAAAATTATTGAACATGGCGTTTAACAACAATTAAATATATCAGCGCGTACTTGTGAGTAAAGCACGTAACAAAATCATTCCTTTGTTTGACTGATTGGCAGATTGATGTTTAAAGCCATACTGAAGTATTTCCGTTTATACCATGGCATCTTTTTGTGAGGGCATTTGTTTCAAACTCCACCAAAACTATACTGACAGCAGATTGATCGAGCAGTGCACTGTCGTCTCATTTCAAATAACAACTTAACAAACATTTTAAAATTGCTAAAAAAAAAACATAATAAATAAAAAAAATGCATTTGTCTACATGCAGGTCATCAAAATCATTCATGCATGCAAATACACATCGACACAAATAAATAAACAAATAGTATATATGTAAAGTTATTTCCCTTGAGGCACCGTTTTATATTTAATGGTAAGTCAGTGTGACCTGCTTAGGTCTTGTTCGCAATGTGAATATTTTGTTTCTATTTCATTTGATTCTTTTTAAACGACATGCGAAAAAAATATTCACTTGGACAATGGCAGTCAGTTTTATATGAGTGGGGGGAATCTGAGTGCCCGAGATAAACCACCGACCTTTGGCAAGATACCGAAGAACTTCCCCACATGTGATGCACAAATATTCACACTAAATACTGACAAGTGGTCATCCACCAACGTTAGTCTGCACAAACGATCACACGATCGTCGTCGACCGCTCATTGTAAGCAAGGCCCTTCAGGCAGTGAGAGAGGTGTTGGGATGATGGGGGGGGGGGGGCGGGGGGGGGGGGGTATCTACGAATTCCCTTCCTAAGGCCTGATTTGTACCCTAGCGCTAAAAACACAAGTGCCTCGAACATGTGAATATTTGTATGTTTCAGATGTTCTTGGTCTGGAGCAGTTCAAGTTGGGTCATGACAATGGCGGCTCCCAGGATCATTCCAGAATCATGTATGTCGGATATTAAAGTGAAATACAGCACCTTACTAATGTTCATGTGTACTGAAAAGACTACCATTCAAAGTATCTTAAACCGGCATTAAATATATATTTAGATTTTTTGCAACCCAGTTAAATTGCAGTGAAACTTCGTCTTGACAGCTTCAGCACTTCTCCATTATCGACAGCAAGGTGATGTGATGTTTACTCTAGCTCGAATGTCTTTTCCGTATAATAGTCTAAGCAGCAGCCTATGGCAGATAAAAGTTGTGGACTCCAGCGATGCAGGAACAACAAGTTATACATAGAGTTTTCTCGGAAACTGGACATACTGAAAGAATATTTCTTCCACTGGTTGAACTGTGGATACAGTAGGGCTACTGTATCATTTACAAGGAACTTCAGCGAACAAGTTTTAAAAGCCTAGCTGCAGATGCACGACCGGGGTATTCCCGGTTTAGGTCGTAGCCTCTGGAGGGGTTGTGCCGGTGATTTTGACCGCTATTAAATGTTTACAAAATTACAAAAGGAATGTAGTGCAACTAGATTCATGCGCAATTCTGAAATAAATGGAAATAAATCTAAGCACCACTGAGTCTGATCTAGGCATTCGACTCTCGCTGGAATTTATTCTTCAGTTTTGTTACGGTGATTTCTAAGATGAAAACAGTGCTGACCTTGTTATATCGCGGACATCAAGGAAAGCACCTCGGTTTGAACACGGCGTTTCACTACCTTTACTGTATTTTATAAAAAAAAAAAAACCAGAAAAGAACATCCCTTGTATGCGAGAAAGATGAAGGAGTAAACTTTAAATTCTTCGGTTGTAATAAATTCAGAGACAATAAACTTATATCATAAGATTGAATTAATTTTAAGCGTTGTCCATTGAGGTGCCATTTTCTCATTCCCATAATCCTTTGGAATCCGAAATGCATTTTTCACTGACTCTAATATTTGTTATTTAGAAACTGCTGACTAAGCGCTAAAATGAATGACCAAATATGTATTTGAGGAGATCAGGGCGGTTTGGGACGAGACGGTATGCTACTGTCTTACATAATTTGTGATAGCGTCGTTGAATATTACACGGCTTGTGAATCAATTGATTTTTACGTCTGTATACAGACCTAGCCAAGGGTCTCTGCTATCTTCCAGATCAACATATTGGTATTTAGCGTGAACAGCTTAGCGTGAAGAAACTCCGCCCTACAAAAATCCGAGGAAAATGACAATTACATGCATTAACGCGAGCAAAACGCAATTCATATTTGTGACTTACTGTCATACGCCGTGTCGATATCGTGACCAAATAAATCGTGTTGCTTCTGCCCGTGCATGCGTGGTTGACGTTTCACGACGTCTCTATGTTTTGATCAGCTGGCTGTCAGTTCTGACAGACAGAAAGCCATGTGACTGCGGAGGCGCGAATTTGCAATTGATTGAAGGCTATGGAGCAGAATGAAGGGCCCCACAGTTTGTTCAAATAAAGTTTGCATTAAAAAAGGGGGTTATCTTCGGTATCCGTTCCATTCTAAATTTCACGGAAAGGTCAACCACTGCGCGCCGCTTTTACCGAAGTTTTAAAAACACGGCAACGCGTGGCGACCTGCTAAATATGAGCCTATTTTCGGCTTCGGCTAAAATTTACAGGAAAATGGTGACGAAAATGCAAGGAACGATTGTGACAAAACGTGCATAAATATTTTAGTTTTCATTGTCGTGCTTTATGTGTATTCAGGATGAATCTAACGCGCATGCATCGGAATTGAACGAGGAGGTAGCTCTTTGTAAGCATGATACTGGAATGGGGTCCACATAACCCTCGGGCTAAAGGTAGCTAACGTAAGGGTGGTTCCCGCGTACTGTTATGAAAAAGCCAGCGTTAGAACGAGGTCTAGAGCTGATAGAAACCTGCGCTACAACACTTTGTGAAATGGCCCTTCGGCTGCACGTAACTAGATCGTTGTGAACGATCTCAAAAGGGTGTCTTATGCAGTAGTTCTGTGTTATCATATGTCACTTTTTGGGGTGAATGGGTAAATGCTACCTCACAGCTTGGACCTGATAGCAACGTGTTTGATTGGATAAAATTCTCAAGATGACTGCCTCAACTCACACCAGCCATTTGTGTAGTGATGTCTTTTGTTGTATATGTTATTCGGTGAAATCTCATTAAAGTAATAAAGTATGATACTTTTGGGATTGAATATGTTTTAGCCATGGTCCGTCTTGTCCTTTAAAATAATTAAAACATGTGATGAACAAGAAATAATACAATGCCAGCAATGTTTCTCCTGAAATTACTCAGGAGATCTCAGAAACTGAGTTTTAAGAGATCTGTTGATATCACCACAGCCCTTGAAAATGTTATTTTTTATTTATTTATGATTTTTCAAGACGTATGGTGTACATAGATGACAAGTACACAAGGCTTGGACAGGCAATGTACGAAGCGTAAGTATTCTAACTTGGCTCCACGACTGGGTTGTTCACTGGTATACTCGTGGAGTAATTACACGACTCTTGTTCAAGATTAACAGGACAAGAATGGATTAATTATGAGGTATAACGTTATTTCAATATACATTTCCACAGAAATGAGAGTGTTTATTAATGGATGTTCATTGAGTCGTATAATACAATTCCGCTCAGCGATATTCTTGAATTTTCTCCGCTATTAAGTATATCATTTCAATATTTACCCCGTTTTTGTTTTTCTCATGATATTCTCTAGTAATACGTGTCTTTCTCCTGATACCTTTTTTTGCCTTTTTCACGACCTATGCTATTCCTGTTATCATCTCGCGGAATCTCACGTGATTTTCTCTGCTGGTCAGGTGGGAAGAGGTGGAGCGAGAGTCCGGCATCCAACTAAAGCATGAGACAGGAGGACTCGTGTGGACGTGTGGCAACATGAAGGAACTCATCAGCAGATTCTCAGACGCCATGGACCGTTATCACCTGCCGTACAGTATCTCCTTTTCCCATGCCAAATACAATTTCATGCAACTGGAAAATCAAAAGAAGTGTGTTAACGATGTTATATCTTAATTTCGCGAAATAATTTGGACTAGGTAAATGAATTGTGATAACGGATCAATTTCCTGTTGTAGTTACGAAATCCTGCGAGGCTGGGAAATCAGTGAGCGGTTTTGCCAGTTAGTGTCCGCCCCGGATGACATCGCTCTGTACGACTCCCGGGCCGGTCTGGTGGACGCGGCTCTCTCCAATGCTGTCCACATACAGCTGGCCCGCGGGAGAGGAGCCACTGTCATAGACGAGTGCCCAGTCACACAAATCGAGAGAGACAACAGGGGCTACATTAATGTGAGACTTGGGTACTTCTAGACCAGTGACGTCAAATAAATGGCAGTTACTATTACTGATGTTTTACCTAATTCTGCTTAAGCCATGATGCTATGGGGCATGTAATTTGCTTCTATCTAACTGAGGTAAATTGACAAGAGACTGTATTTCACCGGTTGTGTGTGACTATCACACTGTCGTTGCTGCTCTTGTTTTAGTCTCCGTGCTATACATCTTTAATTATATTGCATAGTCTGTTTATCGGATAGACAATATATGCGACATACGTTATAAATGCAATATGTATTCGGTGTATCGTAGTGCCAATAAAGAAATGGCAGCGTTCGTATAGGGCCATCTAGGTAGTCGTACATGAAGTCCATGAAGATGACCTATATTTCTGCAACACAAGATATCATGACGGTATCTAATTTAGTTCAAGTCTTAATTCAAAGGGCGGTCTCTTTACGAGAACAGTTAGAATAAAATGGCAGATGTATAGACAAATTTGATGCGCTTGTTGTTGACTGGCCCGCTTTTCAGATGTTCATTGTGAAAAGCAGATTTAATTGTCAATGAATGTACATCAACCTCAACTTTACAAATTCAGAATAAACCCTAAATGAGATAAACTGACAGGAGGCCGTATTTCACTGGTTAGGTCTGACCATTTGCTATCACACTGTCGTCCCTGCTCTGGTTTTTACTATGTCGAGTATTATACACATGAAACTAGCTCTTTTTCTTCAGTTGCCAAGATTAATATGGGTCCGTTTATAGTGTAAAACCAAAAGCATTATAGACATTTTAATATTTCTGAATTTAAGGGTGGTGTATTCTTGAAATATTAACTTCCAAATTTAAAAAAGGCGTTTGGATTTTGATTTCAGTTTTTTTTTGTTTACTTTCCAAGGTGAAGACCCCAAAGGGGACGTTTCGCTGCCGTCGACTGGTAATCACGTCTGGTGCCTGGACCAATGATGTTCTTGAAAATATAGGAGTTAAACTGCCCCTGACCGTCACTCAGGAACAGGTCACTTACTTTGCCACACCCAACCTTCGAGAGTTCACCAAAGACAGGTAGAGACTTCTAGTAAAGACTTCTGGTCAGCGGACACGTAAAATTTCTCCCATGGTATGTCATATTGCATAGTCGGAATATTTGTCCATACCAAATTGAATACTCGACCTGGTACTGTTTGGTTTTCCACCAGAGACAACAGTTTTCTCAGATATACATGCATATCCAAGACTCTCAGTGTCTTGGAGACAATAAGCTGTCGACGACCCTCATGGGGCTGATTGCACAAATCGGGTTGTTGCTGCCCGCGCATGGGTGCGGGCAGTTCAAGTTCATTTGAGATCGTCCATCTTCCACCTGTATGACGTTGTCCCCTAAAACTCAAACTTGGGAAAGTTCGACACACGACTTCCTCGTTGTATATTGGTGAAAAGTTCCTCGGGACTGCGTTGAACAGCTGTAATTAATCAACTTAATCGAAAATACTGGCCCCAGTTTTACAAAGCGGAGTAAGACATATTTTTATCGTACATTTGTCGTACGATATTTCCGCCGTCGTATAAGTGAAATATTCTTGAGTACGGCGTAAAACACCAATCAAAAAAAAAAAAAAAAAAAAAAATCGTACGATATTTTGTACGTCACTATTTCCATACCATTGCACCATATGTGCGATTATCATACATCTGCATTGGCTTCCTCTCCGGCCATAAGTGGGAAGGTCTGCAAACAACCTTCGGATGGTCGTGGGTTTCCATGGGCTCTGCCAGGTTTCCTCCCACCATATTGCTGGTCGCCGTCATATAAGTGAAATATTCTTGAGTACGGCGTAAAGCACCAATCAAATAAATAAATGATACATGTACGACTTCTTCGTGAAACTGAGGCCAGGTAACTAAAATGTATGCCCCAAGCGTGTATAAATTATTTTTCTTAAGATTCCCGGTATGGATGTACAAGAGTGAGTCTGACTTTCACTATTACGGGATGCCCCTACATGGAAACTCCGGGACAAAGGTTGGCACGGACGCTGCCGGTCCCGTGGTGTCCGCTAGGGGGCGTTTATTCACGCCAGATCCTGTCAGGGAATAGGCGTGTGGCAGGTTTTTAGCGAACAAAATCCCAAAGGTAAGATACATTGTCTACAGTGCCATTGATTACAACTGTACTGAATGTTATCAATTTGTTTTCATTTATTTGAAAAATTATCCATGCTTAGGATTTATGTGACAAAAATTGGTGTTAGGTACCGTACTAAATAATTATTCATTCTCAGATTTTACATGTGGTAAAAATTGGCGTTAGGTACCGTACTCAAATATTATTCATGCTCAGGTTTTAGATGTGACAAAAACTGGTGTCAGATACCGTACTCAAAAATTATTGATAGTCAGGTTTTACATGTGACAAGGGGGCCTCCGTGGCTGAAGTGGTTTGCACGCCAGCAGGGCCCACTGACCCAGGAGCCTCTCACCAATTTGGTCGCTGTGATTTCAAGTTCACCTCATTTGGACTTCCTCTCCGGTTGAAAGGTCTAGCAGCAACCTGCGGATGGTCGTGGGTTTCCACCGTGTTCTGTCCGTTTTTTTTGTCCGACCATAATGCTGGCCGCCGTATAAGTGAAATATTTTTGAGTACGGGGTAAAAAACCAATCAAATAAATAAATAAAAAAATTGGTGTTGGATACCGTACTAAAAAAATATTCACTGTCAAGTTTTATATGTGACACAAATTTCGCTATATATGAGATCGTTATCATTCGGACAAATATCATGACTTACATATTCGATTCAAACAAATTTCAACAGAAAATAATTGTTATTCGTCACGACGTGCATGACTTCGATGAATATAAGATACAGGTACTAAACTTTATGACAAACTTATTCCATTGACTTCACGTTTGAGTTCATGTTCGTTTGAGTATATCAAAGTTTAAACAAAAGGTATAGTTATTCCTTGCTCTGAAAGTCATTAAATAATGTGATGCTAATTTTCTGTGTGTTTTTGTTTTATTTGTATGTGTTTTATTTCAAACATATCGTTATTTTTACAGGCCCTGACATTTCTAAATGTTGCCCATAGACAGAACGATTGTTCCCATCATTTATCCGTATCGCATGAGGGGGTTCATTCTATAACGGGATTTAATTTTTCTCGCGTTTGCTACGTTATATTCATTGTTGGGTTTATCGTGAGGATTTTCGTTGTTGTTCTTATAGGCATTGGGCACGATCTTGCTATCGAAGACGTGTCTTTACACCATGCCCCCAGACAGACACTTTATTTTGGACAGTCTCAGTTCCCGAGGTTACCCGGAAATATCAATCTGCGTTGGCGCTGGACATGCGTACAAGTAGGCTGCGCTAAAAAACAAAGTCAGTTATTTAAAAGAAAGTGATGCTAGATTGTATGCTGTTATCGTAGCAGAATATTCTTTTAAATATAGCACACTTAGATTCCATTCCTTTAACGTATTACAAAATGAATTACACTAACAGGAAATCAATGTTGAGTACTGTTGAAATACCGAGGTGGTTAGCACACCGGCTGCATGACCCAGTAGCCTCCCACCAATGCGGTCGCTGTGAATTCAAGTCCCGGTCATGATTCCTCTGTGGCCGTACGTGGGAAGGTTTATCAGCAACGTGCGAATGGTCGTGAGTTTCCTCCGGGCTCTGCTCGGTTTTCTCCCACCATAATGCTGGCCACCTTCGTATAAGTGACAATTTCTTGATTGCGGCGTAAAGAAGTATCATTTTTAACGTCTTTGCACGGTCAAAGCTTTGTGAGAACGACAGTTACGGGGTTTCCTCATTTACCTAGAAATGGTCAATGGCAGGCCGCACAAGTATATAATTGGAGATGTATATGTACTCAGGGGTCTCCGTTGCTCAGTTGGTTATCTCGCTAGAACAGCATAATGACCCAAAAGCCTCTTACCAATGCAGCCGCAGTGAGTTCAAGTCCAGCTTATGCTGGCTTCTTCCGTCGTACGTGGAAAGGTCTGTCAACAACCTGCGGATGGTCGCGGGTTTCCCCTGAGTTCTGCCCGGTTTCCACCCACCATAATGCTTGCCGCCGTCGTATAAGTGAAATATTCTTGATTAGGGTGTAAAACACCAACCAAATAAATAAATATATAAATGTATATTTACTCCTATTTGCCACCAGGTTTGCGGGTTTACTTGGCCGTATTCTCAGTGAGCTAGCCATTGACGGCCGGACAGATCGGGACATTTCCGGGTTCCGGGTGGACAGAGACAGTCTGGCTAACTCGGAGGCTACAGCCTCCGTGGACTTGCATTTTGGGGTTGGTGCTGGAAAGCCAAACGCCAACATAGACTCGAAACTGTAATGAACTACAATAATATGTTATCGACGATAATGAAACGTTGGTTTCTCAACTGGTTTCGAAATGTCACGGGTACGTTTAAGTTCAACAAAAAACAAAGGGGATTATGTGAAAGACATGCAAGACATGCTTTCTTGTAGCTATACTGGCAGTTTAAGACATTATAACTTCACAGTGATTACTTTTATGGGCAAAATTAAATGAAATTCATATATTTAATGCCCTGTGGCATAGAAATGAGCCATAAATACACTATAATATTTGCACTTGTGACGCATGTAATAACAAGTGTAGTATACCAACAACACCGAGCTGTTCATCAGGGTTTTCTTTAAAGCTAAAAAATAAATGCGTTGGGCAATTTTGTTTCAGTGGCCCCTCCTGGCGGCTCTAATTTGTACTTTTCGTCATTTTCTTCAAACTACGCTCACCCTTTGGGTTACGTAGTGATGTAACAACCCTTGTTGTTGTGAATTACGTCCTAAAACTAGTAAAAAAAAATATCGGTTGTGAACTTTCAGAATTGGGCAAGGATGGCAGCGTTCTCTTCAGAGGGGATTGTCGGACTGTCTTAAAACGTTCATTTCTCGCCTTGTCCAAGCTCAGGCTAAACTGGATATTTGCCCGATGCAAGATTTGTCAGTTATAGACTTGTGTCTACAGAATTAAGCGTTAAGAATAAAACGAATGTTGGAACTTTTAAAACTACACTCATAATATCAGTGGCCTATCTCGTTATTCCTGATCGAGTAAAGGATGACGATATATACCACTGATGTTATGTGATGCAAGCATAGCTGACAGAGTAGGGGACAGAGGACCGGATGTTGGTGGCGGTATTGAGGCCACAGTCGTGGAAATTGAGCTGGCAGTGAAACAGTAGATTTCCTCGCTGAATCCCGATGAGTTACAGCGCGTCATTGAACATTTGGGCATTCCGGGTGAGTATGCAGCCGCCCAAGGGAAAGAGCGGCTAGTGAAGAGGATTGACACCTTTCTCATAAGGGAATCAACAAAAGAAGATGGTGGTCTGTCCATCTATTTGTCCCTAACAACATTTTTTGAGTCAAATCAACTCCCATGGTTAACTAGCCAACCCCCCACACCAGAAAGTAATGCTTCTCAGCCAAAGCATGGAACTGTAGGAAGACAACCAGAAGCAAACGTCACTCAGCCAGTGTATGAGGCTGATACGCCAAGTTCACAACATGCTGATAATACCAGGTTAATGGTGTATAGGTACAAAGAGGACTTCAAGATGTCTGGGCAGATACTGGAGCCAGAACACAAGAACTGTTTGCACTATGTGAGCCTTACTAAACAAACTGAAGATGGACTGTCACGTCACTACACACACACACACAAAAACAGAAATCATTGACAGTATTGGGAAATCTGTAGCCTGAGGACTTAAGTTAAAAAGGCTACCTCCAGATTTGTAGGGATTTAACTTGGCCGACTGATTCGATCTCACTATGCTCAGCAGCCAGCCTATGTTGTATCAGCAATTGTATAACACAGTCCAAAAAAAAAAAACAATGAGAGCCCAATGCAATCAAATGTGCGAGACACTAAGAAAACATGTGTTTTCGGACGAAGAAGCTCTTCAGAAGCTGTCTGAGGTAACAACGCTTGAAGCAGAGCGGCAACGGAAACTTGAGACTCGAGGGCGTGCACGAGTGAATCTAGCCATGGACTTGTCCAGTGAATATAATGAGATAAGCAGCCCCATTGATGTACAACAGAAACGTAAACTACCTTGAGCGAAAGACATTCAGGAAATTAAGGCAGATATTATTGCATTAAAACTGCAATGTGAACGCAGTCTCATTCAAAGAATGACACAAATGGACAAAATGACACCAAAACGCGTCTCCACGTTGGTTGCCCGTCTTGTCGCAGACAAGGGCAGTGGTGCGAAAAGTCGACACTGCTTTCGATGTGCCCTTATAACTTCACAGTGATTACTTTTTACAGTAGAAATGTTATGGCTCCTAAATTCTCCTCAGTAGCCCTGAAACGTAATGCTCACACTGGTCCTATTCACTCGATTTTTGCTGCAGTTATGGAACCAACTTTAGAAGTAGAATGGCCACATGGACTGGAAATCAATGAGACACTGATGACCTTACCAGCCGAGTAGCTATCAGTGTAGCAAACAAAACGGAGCATGACATCATTCTGCCAGGTAAAACCCACCTTGATGTTTTGTTTCCAGTGAAGTCGGTGATGACAATGGCCGACCTACCAGTGAGAAATGCTGCGCTGAGCAGCGTGTGTGAGTAATAACGTTGCAGGTAACGAAGAACCCTGGGATCCACCCATAAACTTAGAAAACACTAAACTAACAGCATCATAAAAAAAACGGTTAGGCAGCTGCTTCGATAGGAGCAAAAGGTCTTTACCCGAAACTATGATGACGTAGGGTGCATAGAGGATTTCCATTTACACCCCAACTAAACTGATGAGATTCCTGTCCAGAGAAATTACATGTCGATACCCAAGCCCTCATCTGATTTAATTAGACGCGGGAGGATACGAAAATCTTCATCCTCTTATTCGTCACCTATGGTGTGTGTACGGAAGCGAGACGGAAGCCTGCGTTTGTGCATTAACTACAAGGCACTAAACAGCAAAACAGTTACAGACAGGAAGCCATTACCCCGTATTCAGGACTCTTAGGACAGTTTGGGTGGAAACAAGTGGTTTTCTGTCTTAGATCAAAGGAAGGCCTATCACCAAGACTTCATGGCTGAAGACTCTAGAATGTATACCGCTTTCATCACCCCTGGATCTTTGTATGAATGGGTTAGAATGCCGGGCATCATTGTAAACTGATGACTGCTTCTCTCTTGTGTGTTACCAACTTTATTTCTTATTTGTATAATTTCTTACCTACCTTTGTCTTTGGGAGCTAGTGTTAAACGTTGTTTTGGATATGGATCTTGCGACTTAGAACACCCTTTACGGGCTACGTATAGTATACGAATGTCGGATATGACGCTTATATAGATTTACCGTTCGAGCTTTCCATTTCCCCGGGCGCGTTGCAGCGCTGCATGAAGACTTGCTTGAACGGCCTTCGAGATTCCATCCTGCCTCCCATACCTAGACGATATAGTTGTCTACAGTGGTACTTTGGATGTGCATGTGGAGAATTTGCGAAAAGTCTTCAGCCGCCTTCAGGAACACGCCAGCCACTTTAGGTGATCTGCGAAAGATAATGTGTTTTGTTTTTGTATTTCAGACGGTATATCCCAGACTTTTCTAGAAGGGTAAAACCCCTGTACGATTTGATCAAAGGCAAGGAGACCTTCAATACCCATAAAACAAAAGCAAGACACTAGGAAAAGAGGTAACCACATTCCAATCAGAAATTGGACTGGACAGATAATCATCAAGGAGTGTTAAACAGCTTGATGTGCTTTCTGATGCCCCGGTGATGGCATACCCCGATTTCTGAAAGCTCTTTATTCTGCACATAGGCGTTTCGACGAATGGCTTAGGGGCTATCCTGTATCAGCAACAGGACAGCGGCATTCCTAAGGTCATTGCATACGCATCCAGGACATTGACGGGCGCAGAAAAGAACTGTCGTTTACATTCAGGGAAACTTGAATTTTAGCACTCCAATGGGCGATTACAGATTCCGTGAGTAACTCTACTACTCGCCGCCATTCACGGTCTAAACGATAACAACCCTCTTACCTATGTGTTGTTATCAGCTCAACTTGACGCAACCAGACTGAGATGGATTGCGGAGCTCTCAGACTTTCGATTTGTAATAAATTACAGGCCCAGAAAATCAAACGCAGATGCGGATGGGCTCTCCCGCATGTCGCTGGACGTGGATGAACTACGGAGCAACTGCACAGAAGAAATTTCTCAAGAAGCCTTTAGTGCAACAGTGACTGCCTTGACCATCGAAGAACATCGGAAAAGCCAGGAACAGGATCCGGGATTTGGTCTGTTGTATCAGTTGTTCAAGTTAGACAAAGAACCAAGGAAATCTAAAGCTAAACCTTGGGACAGTGGGACAGTTTTGTCATGACAAACGGGGTGTTGTATTGCAAAACGAGGCCTAGTGGTCAGGGGCGGAGGCAACTCTTATTGCCAGAGCTATATCTCGAGCTCGTCCTTAAGGAACTTCACAATGAAATCGGACACCTTGAAGTAGACAGAGTAAGACACCTTGCTCGAGAACGGTTCCATTGGCCCCACATATCGCAAGACATTGAGGAGTATATCATCAAAAGATGTGAATGTATCAAGGACAAAAGACCACTGTTGATAACCAGAGCCCCACTGGTACCTATCAGTTCTTCGTCGCCGATGGACCTTGTATCTATTGACTTTATGCACATCGATAAATGCAAAGGAGGCTACGAACATATGTTGGTTGTATTGGACCACTTTACACGTTTTGCACACGCGTACGCAACAACTACGAAGTTGGCAAAGACTCCACCATAAGCAAGGCAAGGAGTTTGAGAATTACTTTTTTTATCGCCTGCAACAGTATTGTGATTGACCGAAGTCGAACGACCCCATACCACCCTCAGGGGAATGGTCGAGTCGAAAGGCTTAACAGGACATTGAAAACGTTAACCGACCAACAGAAAAACATGTGGAAAGATTACCTGAATAAGGTTGTCCATGCGTACAACTGTACTCGGAATGAATCCACGGGCTTCTCACTGATTGTCCTTATGTATGGAAGGTCGCCAAAACTGCCATTGGACTTACTCTTCGATGTTCAGCCTAAATACCAAAAAGCAGGTCACGAGGACTACGCAGAGAAATGGCGTCGTTGCGTGACAGAGGTGTACTCCCTGGCCAATGACAGTGCGAAAAGGAAGGCTGCGAAAGCTAAGACTCACTCTGATAAGCGAGTTCACAGCTCGGAGATCAAGGTAGGAAACCGTGTACTGGTAATAAACTTGACGCTAGAGGAGGAACTGGGAAGTTAGGTTCATTTTGGGATCAGAAGATACAGAGAGTTGTTCGTCGTCTGGGCCAAGACTATCCGGTGTATGAAGTAAAGGCAGAAGATTCCTCGGGAGCCTTGCGAGTATTTCGTGGGAACTTGCTGTTCCCTTGCGACGGTTTACCGGTTTCCAAGCCCTCAAGCAACAGGAATGATTGCAAGAAACGCCGCATGGCTCCACAGCGGAAAGTACAAATCTCATCAGACGAGGACGAGGAGCATGTTTTCATCTTCGCGCCACGGAATTAGAAAGATATGTGGCTTTATCACCCATGTATAACTCTATAAATAGCTTTGTTCAAAGATAAGTTCTTAACTGCTACATTTGTTTTTCCTGATGAATAGACCTGTTGAATGTTGTTTTACAGTCGAGTTGTCCTTTGTGATAAACCGTCTAATCACGAACAGTGTCGAGACAACATTTTGTTGGCGGGGAGGGTGTTGCAGTGTATATGATAGACCCCCCCCCCCCCATTATTATTGTTCATTATATGCTCAGTTTAAAGCACTATGCCTGTAAAGTCTGTTTTCGTTGCTCTTGTAAGCGGCGTAATTGGGTATTCACCGTAGCACCACGCTGTTGTGGCGAGTATTTCGAACTACAAACGTGTGTGTTTACCTGATAGGTGAATGTCGTTTATTTACAGGTATGTAAACTGTAAGAAGAGTAAATACTATGATTGTACGTCACATGAGTGCCTAAGGTAGCGGTACAGATAAGTGGTCAGTCGCCACGAAAGAGATTTGTATCCACATTTCGGTAATTTCGCTGAGCGTAGAGAGCTTGCACGAGCAGACATTTGAATCAATAACTTCCGGTGAGACGAGTGTTTCACGTAAGAACTTTCCACGTCTTAGTTTATTCTAGTCCTACATAATTCTGATTCTAAATAGCTACTGTCTGCAGTACGAACTGCATCATGCCGTTAGTGTTATAGAAATGCTGTGTAGATAGTCCATCAGTGAAGTCTTGACTGTTGTCATGGTAACGGGTTCAGTGAGGTCACATCGGTGCGTGTGTTAAGGAATAGTAGCTGAAGTGTAATGCTGGATGATTCAAACACACATAGAAGTGTTACTCTGGATTTATAGCATGTCGTTTAACAGTACACTAATGTGTTTGTACATGCCAAAGTATTTGTATTTGTGTATGAGAACATTGATTATGTTACCTACAATAAATACGCTGTTGTGACGAGTATTTCGAACTACAAACGTGCGTGTATTTATCTGGTAGGTGAATGTCGTTTATTTATAGTTACAGACGATCCTGGGTGTATCACATGGCTAGGTGAAAATGTGGTGAACATGTTCAGAAATGATTAGCATTTGTAATTATCTGACTGGTGCATGCGTGCGTTAGGTGGTTCAGTTAAAGGTTAAATTCCAATTCACTAGGTGAATATAAATGCTGTTTCTTAATATTTGCCTCAAATGAATTGTCACGTAACAGTCTGCCAAAGATCAGCTGATACTGTGATATATGGAAGGAGATAAAAAATCTGTCTACATAATTTTGTGTTCCACCTGCAAATGAGAAACTTGACGCAAAGTCAAAGATGTCGTCAGTGGAGGAGAATCGTGAGGGTAGGGTGGCGCTGGCCGTAGCCTTTCGGACCTTGGAGAAGCTGGGGCTACATGAGGGCGTGGACAACCACCTGTCCCTGATGGTCCCGGCAGCGCGTGGGGTGGGGCAGGTTATGCTGATAAACCCGTATGGACTTCACTGGAGCGAGGTACACGAGTTTTATGCAAATTCACGAATAAATAACTCATTTTTCATAGAGAAAGTTACTATGATATGCGAGATATAGCATTGATTTGTTTCGCTGTTGTGTGTTGTGGCACTGTTTAGAATGTGTGCATGCTATGGATTTTCCCTATGACTTAGCAATTTTCCAGTCATATGGCGACGACGAGTCATTAGGTTTGTTTACTTATACTGTGTCTTCTTATAGCAAGGCGAACCGAAGTATCATGCCGAAGACACTAGACATGACAGCACAGTTTAGAATAGAATAAATCCCAGTTCACCAGGTGTTGTGGCGCATTTTAGACTGAGTCCCATTTCATTAAGTGCTGTGGCAATGTGTAGAATAAGCCTAGTTCCATTTCACTCTGTGTGGTGGCACTGTTTATACGGAGACAACTCCCATTTTACCATGTGACACTTCATATTCTGTTACAAGGTAATTAAGACTGAAGTCTGTTTTTCTGGTCTGTTATCTTAGCATACTTCCAGGGTCATGGGGATAAAAACAGAAGTCACAACCCACGACCAATTCTCATAAAATTTGAGTTGAGTTGCTGTTGTATATTATAATACCCAGACTTCGGAATTTAGAATACAAATTTAATAAATGATAATATATAATAAATGATCATTTGATTACTTATCATTTGATTCCCAGTGGCTTCTAGCACAGGACAAATTCATTGAAAATTCTTCATCTTGGATTTAATGCCCTTCTGAGAAGAAGTCCGCAGTTATTTTGTACAAACTGCATTGTTTGCAAAGCGTTTTGACTCCTTCAAAACGGGCCCTGCATCTTATTCAGTATTAGCAAATGCGCAAGCGCATAATTCCTGATAAATATTCATAACTAATAGAATAGTGACATTCCACTTCATTGGCAGATCACTGCTTCGAGTCTGGTCGGGGTGAACAAAGAGGGCAAGGTTGTCGAAGGTGAAGGTCAACCGGATAAAGCCGCCACTGCTGTTCATCTGGGCTTACGCCAAGTTCGCCCAGATACACCGTGTATTATGCACACGCACATGCCATATGCCACAGCACTAGGTACAAGATGTAGACTATATTTGTTTTTTGAAAACTAGTTACAAAGTCTCCACAAATTGTGGAGAATGAACGACGGTAACTCGTGTAATCGATGGTATGTATGTATGGACGTATGTATGTATTGTCGTATGTATGCATGGACGTATGTATGTATGGACGTATGTATGGACGTATGTATGGACGTATGTATGGACGTATGTATGTATGTGTGTGTGTGTGTGTGTGTGTGTGTGTGTGTGTGTGTGTGTGTGTGTGTGTATGCGTGTGTGTATGCGTGTGTGCGTGCGTGCGTGCACGCATGTATGTATGTATGTATGTATGTATGTATGTATGTATGTATGTATGTATGTATGTATGTATGTATGTATGTATGTATGTATGTATGTATGTATGTATGTATGTATGTATGTATGTATGTATGTATGTATGTATGTATACTTGACGGTTTACGTCGTTCTCAACAATTTTCGGTCATATGACAACGACGAGTGCATATACCGTGTCTTCCTGTGGCAGGGCGAGTCAAAACTTTTGAAAATAACTGCTTCTTCAACGGATCATCTGTTTCAAAGACCAAATGGGAAGATTCCCAGTCTAAGCTAGCCGGTCCAAAGATGTGTAAAAACACACCATTCTCTGAATGTACGCTGCCGTGTTTGTGAATCGCAGTTTTGCTTTACACGTGCACAACTGTATACTTTGACGTATTACAGAAAGGAATAAAACAGTTTACTCCTTGGATCCGCTTGGTTGAGCTAAATTTACCAATCCATTACTACAGGGACAATATAGATTTGTGACGTTACTCTCACTGGTGAAGGATGATTTAAGAAATTCCTGACCACCCATCCAGATCAGGATCCCTACAAAACTGCATATGGATTGTTGCGAGCGTCAAAAGCCAAGCAGTGCACAAACTTTCATCAAAATCCAAAGAAAACTTTTCCTTAAAAAAAGTTACAGCCAAACATCTGGCAACTGGATACAGGAATGGATTCGGACGACTACCAAAATTAAATATATTGACGATTGTCCCATTGTCAGACTGTGCATCAGGTTATATTCATATGTTTCCTTAACACAGATAAACGCGAGGGAAAGTATAATCTATTCTTAAAGAGGCCATGAATGCATGGGAATTAATGCCTCAAATATTGAACAATGCCTTTTGTTTTCTAGGGATGCTGGAAGATCCGCGCATAAAACTGTACCATCAGAATGCAAGTCGGTTGTACGGCATAGTCGCCTATGACGCCGATTACCAAGGCATCCCCTCTGCCACTGAAGAAGGTCGCCGCTTGGGGGAGCTGCTGGGTGACAATGAGGTCATGATAATGCAGAACCACGGGGCCCTCACGATCGGGAACACGGTGGCCATGGCATTTGACCTCATGTACTCTCTGGAGAGGGCCTGTATGTTTCAGGTGGTGATGAATGTTCCTTTATACCGTGACAAGCTTGAATTATGACCGTTAGAAAGTATGTTTTAGGAATGTACATGTACGCCGCGATGCAACTGTGAAGCAGATAACATTCATGATTTGCTGTGTTTTCATGATTTTCCTAAACGATATTATGCCAAGTACATTCCACACCGTAGGAGCACATCTTTAGAGACATTTAAATTATATAAGGTGATTTCTTTCCAAAAATAGCAAAGCACATATGTCTCTGTAAGAGAAACCAAACTATTATGTAAATTTTATGTCGTAAAATATACCTTTCCTTCTCAGATTTTAGCGTATTCGACTGGCAGACCGCTGCGAGAGTTTCCCGAGAGCGTAGCAAAACAGAGACGCGAAAACTTCCCCCCAGAACTTGACAGTTTTTACGCGGACATCCATTTTAAGGCCATGAAGAGGAAAGTCATTCGTGAGACTCCGGACGTTTTAAAGTGACGTCATAGCCAAAGGTTCAGATAATTTTTACAAGGACAAAGTCATATCCTCTGGCTATGAAATAATAATTCATTTGGAATGATATCTCACAGATTACAGCAACTTGAAACGATGTTTTCAGAAAAGTTTGTTAGCTTATATACTAATTGTTAAACTAAGAATTATAATTTGCAGTGAACTAAATCTTTTCGTGTTTTTAAAATGACCACAAGTAATTGATTGCTATAGTAAGTGTGATATATTCTGATACTCTGCAATGTTAAATATTTGACCGTGTATACATTAATATTTTTCGATTGGACTTCGTACTGATATATGTGGTGCTAATAATTGCTTCGATTAAAGCCGTTTATTCTGGAAATATATTTCACTTGTAGAGGTTACAATTTTTGAAGATCACAGAGTTCACAGAAATTCATATTTGTTACTCTTACTATACAAGAGTTTGTCGCCGTATATGTTCATTGTTTGACATGGGGACCTTCGTGACTGAGTGGTTAGGTGCAATGACCCATGAGCTTTTCGCCAACGCGGTAGCTGTGAGTTCAAGTCCAGCTCAAGCTGGTTTCCTTTCCGGTGGTACTTGGGAAGCTCTGTTAGCAACCGCAAATGGTCGTGGGTTTCGCCCCTCTCCACCCCCCCACCCCCCACCACCGCGATAATGCCGCCGGCGTACACGTGAAATATTCTTTAGTGCGGAGTAAAACACCAATCTAATGTATAAATAAACCCTGTTTTACTTCTTTAAGGCATGTAGGTATGGCTGGTTCCGAGTGTTAAAGCACTGGCTCAGTATACCAAGCCATTCACTAATGTGATCGCATGCTTAAATCCAGCTCTTGTTGGCTTAAGACAGGAGACATACTCGCTCTGGTTTCCGCCACCCCTAAGCCCGACGTCATCTAATTTATTAGAAATGAAATTTATATGGGTAAACACATTTAAAATAATTACATGTAAATGAAATCGTGTAATTCCACACTTAACATAAGATGGCAATTTATTCTGGCACCAGCTAGTTTCACGCCCAAAACATCTATACATCTATATATCGTTTTTTATTGTTTAGTTCATTGTTTAACGCCTTACTCAAGAATAATTCACTTATTTGACGGCGGTCACTTGTATTGGTTGATACCCGGATGGCGCGGAGTGAATTATCTGAGTTTAGAGAGTCACTCACGAGATTTTCCAACTGGAAACGTTCGTCGGTAATTTGACAAAGGTCGCTGGTTTACACCGAGTACTCCGATTGCCTTCACACATGAAACTAGCCGCCATTGTGAAAGTGAAAAATTCCTGAGTATGGCATGAAACAAAAAACAAATAAATAAATTAAACGCAAGGCATTGATATTTCACACATTTAGATTTCTAGTGGATATTAAACACCTTTCATAAAAATGTTGCAGTTGCGCTTTGATTGCAACTGTTCAGTTATGCAACGTTGGGATCTAGTTCAACACAATGAATATACAACCCCAAATCCCGGTTAAGCGGAATTGGACATAATCACGAAGTGCCAGAGATTTTGGACGGTCTGTCCATATTTACTTACAATTATACTCATTGTAAACCTTAAGAAACCTTAAGAAACTTGGACTGAAGGCGTTTGATGGAATAACTTTGACACACTAGTTTTTGCAGCAAGAACTTGTGACGTCACACAACACCCAGGACCTAACAAATGCTACAAGGCGAGATATGTACACGCCATATGCAAGACCTTACGGTTTATTGTCGTCGAGCCTGCGAGAGAGGAAATCTTTTTGGTCTTTGTACAAATATAGGTCCAGATAAAATGTACCACCTGGAGAGTTTGTGGTTTTCTATAAATCCAGCGTTGGTGGGTAAATATCTTTCACAGCCTTAGGTGATATATTGATTGTTTAATGCTAGCAGATCATCAACGCACCGTTTAGTGAATGAGAAAGATACGGCTTGGTGAGGATTACTTCTTGGCTTTCTCTCTGGCCGTATGGGGGAAGGTCTTGCAGCAACCTGCGGATGGTCGTGGGTTTGCACCGGGCTCTGCCCGGTTTCCTCCCACCATAATGCTGGCCGCGGTCGTATAAGTAAAATATTCTTGAGTACGGCATGAAACACCAATCAAATAAATAAATAAATTGAAGACATTTGTATGTGGTGTAAAATAAATTATTATTTACTTATATAGAAATATGTACAATTGTTTTTAAAATGTATATAATTAGAGAATAATTATTCAAATGGTCTGAAATCAGCCTGCGGCGGTTGAGATGCTTGCGGCTGTCGTGTAAGTGAAATAAAGTAAAACACTGATCAAATAAATAAAGAAATATTAAAATAGCTTTCCATATACCACAGTCACACGTTCATCACATCCTCACATGTACAGACAGCTTTATTGTGGGACCCCGTCTCGAGGGTAACCACCCAAGTACTATGAGTTACATACCCTAAAGCCTCTGGGGTTGATCCTCCCTTGGCAAAGATTGCCTCCCCCCAACCCCTCCCCCAACCCACTCCACTCACCCGGACAATAGCGAGTGATTTGTCTGACCTCTCGTCGGAAGGTAATCTGTTTCCCACGAGCCACGCCTTCCCCATTTGCCACTTGTCCGTAATTCGAGTGTAATGAAGTGTTCTGTTAGTGGGCTAAACTATTATCAAATTAATGGTCTAATTATGCTGTCTTAGAGGCTGGTAGTCTATCGCAACTCTGACATGCTCCAATCTGACATCTGACCCATCACCTGCCCTTTTTGCCTGGGGGTTTGATAAAACCACAGATTAGTTTCTTGTCTGTCAGTTTGCGGCGCAGCGATTCTGTATCTCCGGACTGAATACAGGGATTTGTACGTAATTGCTCACCTAATCACGGTTTAAGATGACAAGATTTATTTCTAACACAAACAATGGTTAATAGGATATAAGATTCACATTTTATGCAAATGATATCGGAGCGAAATCTAATCTACCTGGTATAATCCGGCGTACTGGAAATTTCTTAGCACTGGATCTTTATGGAATATAGACTTTGATTTGTAATTTTGTACGATGAGATTTATTGCATAACATTTTTTGGGTATAGTTTTGTAATTTCCCACTCATTGTTGGGTAATACGTAAGATGTAGGAATACCCCATGTATAAAATTGTGATATATTTATTTATTTCATTGCTGTTTTACGCCGTACTCAAGAATATTTCACTTATACGACGGCGGCCATTATTATGGTGGAAGGAAACCGGACAGAGCCTGGGAGAAACCCATGACCATCAACAGGTTGCCGGCAGACCTTCCCACGTACCGCCCGAGAGGAAGTCAGAACGAACTGTATTATATTGTGCTTTATCAGTAAGATACAAGACATACTACACATTGCTTGGTATTTCCTTTGGGAAGAAGGAATACAAAATACTCTGCTGTGTAATGTATGTATAGGTTACAGAAATATCCAGTACATTGACTGCAGGAATATCCAATGCATTGCTGTGTATTTTCCCAAATATAGAGGAATATATACATGTTGCTGTTTATTTATGCTATATGAGACAGGAATACCCAATACATTTCTGTGTATTTCTCCTATATGAGACAGGAATACCCAGTACATTGCTGTGTATTTCTCCTATATGAGACAGGAATACCCAGTACATTGCTGTGTATTTCTCCTATATGAGACAGGCATACCCAATACATTGCTGTGTATTTCCCCTATATGAGACAAGAATACCCATTGCATTGCAGTGAATTTCCCCTATATGAGACAGGAATATTCAATACATTGTTGTGTATTTCATCTATATGAGACAAGAATACCCAATACATTGCTGTGTACTTCCCCTATATGAGACAAGGATACCCAACACACTGCTTTGTATTTCCCGAACATGAGGTAGAAATACCCAATGCATTGCTGTGTATGTTCTCTAGGATGCAGCTGTATCCAATCATTGCTGTGTACATCCCCTGTATGAGACAAGAATACCCAATACATTGCTGTGTATTTCCCAAACATGAGGTAGAAATACCCAATACATTGCTGTGTATGTCCTCTAGGATGCAGCTGTATCCAATCATTGCTGTGTATTCCCTCTATATGAGACAGGAATATCCAATACACTGCTGTGAATACGATTGCCCTGCTGTCTCTAACGTTATAGTATCACACAGTAGGATCGTCATGAACGTGAAGAGTTATAATCCACAGCTTCCCAGATCTTCCTTATTCTACTTAAACATTACGATCCTCGTTAAAATCTCGAGCTAAAATCTCGTTATCTGTTTCGTCCACCATTAGCGCTAAAATCAGATTCTAGCGACTTCCAGTCAACATGTATTTTACGTAATCATTTTATACTGAGCACTTTTTGTTTTGTTTTGTTTTTAATTTGTATTAGTTGATTAGATTGTTGTTTAACGCCATGCTCAAGAATCTTCCACGTACACGAGTGTTGTCTGTTTTATGGGCGATTTTATGGAAACCGGAGTGCCTTCTGGGTAAACCAGCAACCTCTAGCAAGTTACTGGTAGCGAGTATCTAGTAGACCTGGAACACATAAATATTACCCAAATCCTCATTTTCTACAATTATGTTGACCTTACAGGCTATACCATAGACAGCAGTTGTTCTAGTAAGGTTCTAGTAGCCATTTTAACCCATTTGGAGCAATTAAAGTGATGGGAAAAGTGAAAATGTAGTTAGGGGTGTACAGTACCCATTAAACACAAAGTTTAAACTAAGAGCTACGCCAAGAACATGAAAGCATACGCCATAACATACAATAAAACTAAAGTATTTAAAAAGAGTACCGGTGTTTTATTGGTCACTGTTTCAACCATGTATCAGTGTGCAAGTTTGAAACGTTTCGGTTTCCGGTTGGCATTTATGGTCTACCATACATACATGCAATTTGGCGGGTAGATTCCTTTCGTTTTCCGCTACGTGTTTGCTAACATGTGTTTACATGTGACACTTGTTAGAAACTCGACAAGTTCCACGAACAATAAGCAGTGGCATGTTAAGTGAACACTTCACAACACTTTCCTCATGCTCGAAGGCTTCTTGTCAATTTCGCTACTAATGAGGTACCAATGACATATACAAGTCTAGAGAACTGTAGAATATCGTGTATATAGAAACGCTACCATTGTAGTCTACCGTGTTTTGTAAACTCGGCTGTATAACTCCTTCACTATCATTACAGACTGTCATTGAGGCGGTCCCACAAACAAGCTATAGTGACAGATTGATAATGGGGTGTGTGTCCAGGGAAGGCAGGACAGACCATTGTCCCGTGGTCACCGCCCCTGCAGGAACTAACGATGCAGACCGTAGCAAGGACTGGGCAAAATTATCTATTGGATAATCGACTGATTGGTGGCATAACAAAATCTCCTTTTGTTCGGAGGAAACTCCCCTCGTTCACATTGCTGTTCCCTACTGAAGACACCTAGCCCGCCTTCTATACTGTTTGAGCATTCGTTTCCAAATTTGAGAACATAATCATTGCTGTTGTAAAAGTAAAATAGCCTCTTTCATGGAATGCCAACTTGTTTATCTTCAGCGAACAAATGGCCTACACAGAGTAATTTGGCCTCACATACAAAACCAGCATAAGGGAACTTTTTGATTTCCAAGCGTGTAATGAAAGTGAACGGTTGATGAGGTTTCTATGCAAGATGGAATATGTACTCTGAAAGCGCACTGGGTGCATGGCGCTAATGTATTGGAGGAACTCGCGTTATTTTAGTTTGGTGTCTAAACAAACAGACAAATAGAAAGCAAATCAACTTAATAAAAAATTACCAAATAGAACAAGTACACCTTTAAGAAGGGAAGAACATAGTACTAATGGCTTCCAGTGGCATTCTGTCCTCCTCTTTGTATAATCGTATAGCGTCACCACTACATTACATGCACGTAAAAGTAAAAATATTTAGAGCAGGCATAAAATACAACAAAAATCAGTAAATAAAGTATCTACTCGCAACAACACATTCCTTATTATGATAAGATTGATAGAATTTGTCTCCCAATATTTCGCGAATCTGCAATGTGCATTTCACGGCATCCACTATAAAAAGAATTTATTAAATTTAACAAAATGTACATATTCTTCGAATTTCTGACTGAACTTCGAGAAAAATAGGTTAAATTATTTTTACATTGATCTCTTGGCATGCGTCTTTAATAAGCCATACTCACAAAAAATATGTTTCCATATTTATGGTGTTTTATTACCATTTATGAAAGACTCGCGCCTATTCTTGCATCCGCTACGATGAAATAAAGCATTATGTTTCCGTAAAGTCTTAGCTTACAAATATTTTGACTGACAAATATCATATTATCATTACAAAGTCTTATGTTATCGCTAAACTATTATGCTCGCCGCCGTCCTATAAGTGAAATGTTCTTGAATGCGGCGTAAAACACCAATCAAATCGCTAAAATATTGCCTTGAAGAGAAAGACAGAGATACGGGAAGCAGTCAGGTGGGGTGGGGGTGGGAGGGGGCTTCAGAGTCCTATAGTGCGTGTCTTTTGCCATACGATTATTCACAGGTGACAAATCAGTCTCACCTTACCGGCCGGCCTTTGATCTCAGATAGATTGCCAGGTAATCTATGATTACGTCACATATTTGACTGATTAATCAGATCAAAGACACAAACAGTAGTCATAAACCCACGTATAAACACACCTTGATTAACAATTCTTTACAGACTAACTCTGCTCGATCATAATATTGTACGTCATGCAGATGGGCTAGGCGACGAAACCCCCCGGCTTTACACGTCGGTTCCCTACTAACGGTGTTTTCTTCAGCAGGTGGGGTTCAGTAAGAAAACCCGCAAGATTTGCCGTACCATGCAGACACTGCATTAACTTCTCACTGCATGGTTTCTTTTCTTGTTTTTTTTCACTACGAAGATATGGTTTGTCTGTCCCATTCGGTGGTTGTCGCAATAAAATACTTAAACCAATTAGATAATTATAGTAATAAGAAGTCTATACAAATGAATCTAACAGATCTATCAATTGAAAGCATATTCAATGTGAATTTTATATCTTTATGTCGCCTGTTAGAACTCGGCTCCCTTTGTATGGGATCCGATTTTACTGTCTCTCGAAGCTTCACGAGGGATGGTATTTAGGGATATAGTTTCTTTTTTTTAAAGAAAATTAAATTTACAGGACAACTGTTATGTATATTTTAATAATGTACTGGTAAATATATGTCATCTAAGTATTTCCTCTCTATCAGAACGGTGGTGTATGAGAAAAATGTTGAAATTGGGCCGAATGTTCGTGAATTTGCCTTATTTTTCTGTAGCACAGTGGCCTTTGCACTTTCTTTGTACACAGCTATAACGTAGAGGCCAGGCATTTTTGCTGAAAAAAAATCTTTGCTGTAAACAAACCAAAAAAAAACAACAACAAATAACTAAGCATTCAGAGATTTTAATTTATGCTGAATTGAAAGTTTGGTTTGGCCAAATAATGATTACATTAATGCTTAGTTAATATGCGTGTCTGTATAATAAATAAATGTATCTTTTAATCATTGGAGAATGATGGAATCGTGATTTCATATTTAAACCACAGGGGTCGTGTAAAATCCAAATCTCACGGTTACTTGCAGGGTTTCTTATACTGCATCAATCAGATACTTTACAAACAAATTTCGCCCATCAAAACCTTTCTTGTATTCCAATCCCACCTGCGTGTGGTTATTTCATCAAAGAGATTAAACGATAATCCTATTGGCTTTCAAAATAAACAATCAATTGGCTTAAAAGACTCTGCAACCTGATAGGTCCGTTTCGATTCGGCGGTGTTTTTTTGAAGTCAATTGTAACATGTTAAAAGGAGCGCGTTTCTCAAGTGGGTAATATTTTACCTGTGACAACATTGTGCAGAGTAAGTTGGAAAGAAAATTCTCATCAGAAAATTTGGATCTTACTGATCATGGTTATCAAAAGAGAATCTTCGGCCGACTTGGCAAGTGTAGGCTTACATAATGGCTTGTTCTCCAAGTCTCAGGACGAGGGGGGATTACAAGAGAAACGATATGAGATGAGATCTAGAACAAGCCGGTCAAAATTTGACGAATGTCGAACTAATGCGAATAGTATGGGAGGCATGATGTCTTCAGATCCAAAAGAATTACAGATAATCTCACCGTTGAAAGTTTCACCAGAAAACACTAACAAAGGGGAGCTATTGGTGGATGTAGAGACACTTGGAGAAGCAGACGAAGAAAACACGTCTACCGGAATAAGCGAACTTTTAAACGGGAGTTCACCCGACGTGTCCAACGACACCAGTCATGCATCCGATAGTGAGAGAATGGAAGTGAAGCCAGCGACCAAACCCTCCAAACCCCCGTTCAGTTACAACGCCCTGATCATGATGGCCATCCGTTCTAGTCCCGGGAAACGACTGACGCTCAACGGTATTTACCAGTTCATCATGACCAACTACCCTTACTACCGTGAAAAGAAACAAGGCTGGCAGAACTCCATCCGCCACAATCTCAGCCTGAACAAGTGTTTTGTCAAGGTGCCCCGCCATTACGAGGATCCGGGGAAGGGGAATTACTGGATGCTGGATCCGTCCAGTGACGATGTGTTCATCGGCGGAACCACCGGTAAACTCCGCAGACGATCTGCTCATAGGGCCAGACATTACTCATTTAAACCAACGGGGTTTCCTATTTTGCAGTCTGAACCGGATTTTGGATATCCAGGCTACTACAACCCGTACCCGATATCCTCCCAGCCATTAATGCAAACTTGGTCTCCTGTCGTATTAGACAGGAGATCTTATGTCATGGCAACGCCTGGGTATAACAGCAGATTTCCGTCTTTTCCCATGCCGTTTGCTGAAAAACAGCCTCCAAGGCGCCATACAGACTTCTCTGTTGACAGTATACTTAGTGAGGAGAAGAAAGACACAAAATTATTTGTAAACAGCCTGGTAGGAAGGTATTTTGAGGCTCCAGCTAAAGGGAGCACACTGGACACAAATTTTACTCAGCAGTTACTATAAATAGTTTTATATAATGTTTAAATTTACTCTTGTATAACAGATTATCATGAAAGCTCCAAACCAAATTCCACCACCTTTGAACTATAGCCAGTATATGCGGAGCTATACCCGCGGAATATTTTGATTATGGTAAAACAAGAGCTCTTAATATTTTTGTTGCGTCACCGAATAGTGCTATTTACACAAAAGGTTAATAATTGAGACAGTTTCACAGGCGCATAATTTTATCTGTTCTGTAAAAATAAATAGAATAAAATCTTGATTATATGCGACGAAATGTTCTGACCATGAATAAAAGTGCCTATATAAATACACATTTGCCAGTATGAGAAAATGTGTGCCTTATGTTTTATTAAATGAGATCAAATGTTGAATTTTGATTCGTTTCAGATGTTTGTGCTTTTAATTACCATGATTACTAACGTATATCAACAGCTATATAATTTTGTCGAACAATTTCAGCAATTATCAGGGCTAAGTCTGAAAACATTTCGGCCAATTTTCCGATGACCTTTTAACTGCAAAGGTTATTTATTTATTTATTTATTTATTTATTTATTTATTTATTTATTTATTTATTTATTTATTTATTTATTTATTTATTTATTTATTTATTTATTTATTTGTTTATTTGTTTATTTGGTGTTCTATGCCATACCTAAGAATATTTCACTTATATACGACAGCGGCCAGCATTATAGTGGGAAAAAACAGCTCGGGGGAAACCCACGGCAATCCAGAGGGGGCCGAACTTACAGTGACCACATTGGGGAAAGGTTTCTGGGTCATTGTCTTAAACACTATACTTAGAATTTACAGCAGATAATTTAGCAAGAGCCGTAAAGGGCGAAATTGACAGTCCATAAAAAGCTCAGATTTAAAAGTACCTGTTGGCTGGGCGTTTTTCAATCAAAATGATATTGAACGAGTCACCGTATTTTATCTTGCATTTTGTACAACAATGTTCGAAAATTATATGTTAAGGAATGTTACTGGAACAAACCCACTGCGTTAAGAAACACAGAACTGTTATCCTAGATTGCTGACACTGATATGTTAATGAACCTGTGAAATAAGCGATCTCAGCCTAGAGCAGTGATAGTACAGTCTATGATGTTCCCTCAGTTCGTGCCCCATAGAGTTCGTCTTCACTTAATTGGAAGTTCAAACCATTTTCTTCTTTTCTGTTATAATATGTGTATATCCATGCCGTCTTACAGTTACTGGTGTACCGTCTTTGCGAGAGGCTGAAATGCTTAAGCTTACAAAAAAAGGCTTGAGATTTGAATAAAGCTTGATTCTGTGCACCAGTGTGTTATAGACTGTGTCCCTTAACTGTCTAGTTCATGCTAATAATCTTTAATGTACTGGAAGTGTGTTACATCCGCACTGCTACCTTACAAGACGTGAAACTGTGGCTTGTACACCTAACTCATACCTCAATTCGTTACTGGCCCTCTGTTTTGATATGATTCTCTGACACATTCTTCACCATAGGCAATAATGTTGTCAGTTTCTCTTTAAAATTTTCCTTTAAATAACATAACAGGCGATAACGATCTAAAAAAAACTTTCAAGTCAAGCAGTGGAACGCTTAAACAAGTCATAGCCCATAAAAAAACATTGTCTTAAAACACGATACAGTGATGTGAATCAATGAATATCCATGTATAGAGAAGAATATATACATATATCTGTTTGTCTAATTACGAACTTGATAGGTAGCCATGAAAATGACACATTAATACACAAATAAAAGCGAGTATATTTCACCGAAACTGTAGTGAATTCAAATTCTAACAGCTCGAAAACAGAAAAACTCTGTTCTCTACACACGGCGCAGTCTTCACCTTCAGATACAGCGGGATATCCCATTGAGTTGCACAGGAGACTCGTTCTGGGAGGTTGGCTCCCCCTAGGTTTCCACGTGAGTTTTATTCTTCTTGATGTGTTTTAATAAGATTATGAACAATAAATAAAACTCTTTCACCTGATTTATGAAGTTAACCCCAGATCATCAGAAGGTGGTCTTCATTTGTCGTTAAGGATCTGTGCACACAGAACGTAATCTTCTCGCCTTGCTGTTGATTGTTGCTCGACCACCCAGTAGTCCACTTGACGGGGTCTCTCTATACACTAGGTGTTTATTTACTGCATATTCATGTAGTCTGTAAAATCACCATAAATTAAACAATTGCTTTGAAGCTTGCCGCACATCCAGTAAAACTTGTTGGTGTAGAAGTTGAATCTCATGAATACAAACTTTAGTGTGTTAAACCACATCTGCTTTTTTTGTTTATAAACAAATAACATCGAATCATTTTTGGAAGATAACTTAATGTCTAACCTCTTTAAAACAACATGAGGCGTGGGTTGTTTTAACGGTCAACTTGCATTGGATGAAGCATCATTTCTCAAGACTGTACCAATAAATGTTGCAATACAGTTAATGGCTTTGTGGAATATGCCCCTGGAACTAAAATATCACAAGCAAAAATTGTTAATTTACTTAACAAGTTTCTGTTAAAGATCATCATTGTTGTGGATATTTCGTCCAAGGAGTTTGATATTCTTTGGCAATTTAAACATGCTCACGAATGCTAGAAATATAATGACGAGGGCTTCCTTCGAGATCTTTAGTTCTTTTTCTCAACTTCATTAGTCACTCGGCCCTAATTGTTTCAAAAAAACTCCACAGACTACATTACAAATTGGTGTTCCCTTTCACGGGTTTTTTCTGGTCCAGTTTGTGTTTGAATGGTTGAGTACCACTTGACAATACATGTTATCCAGTAATGGGAGTACCATATTTTTGTCAGGTTGGACCTACAGCCTTCTGAATGTTCCCATGAAATCAACCGGCAAATGTATCTTAAAACATGTCTTAGCTGAGGCCAGAGGTGAATCAGGTGGGTCTGCGATATGACCCCCAAGGCGGGTGGGTCAGACACGCCCTTAGCTCATTAGTGGGCGCAAGAAAATCTGACAACAGTTTATCCGGAAATTGCACAAATTTCAAAACAGATGCAAAAAAATGACACTGTTGATCGCTTTAGTTCAACCATTATTATTTCCTCTAGCACAATGGCATATCTTACAGGTGTCCCTTTATTAGATTGGTTTTCAGTCATTTATTTTGTACATTTATATTAATAGATTTCTCAATGCGTGTATTCGAATACTAGATTTGATTTATTTACTTATTAATTCGATTGTTATCTAACGTCATATGTTCACTATACTAATTTTTTCCCATTTGTACAACTGGGTTCACATTTTTGGGATGAGGAAACTTGAGTGAAAATTGTATAAACGGCGTCTCCTTAGCATGTACTAACGAACTTCTCCACGTGACGTACACGCTGATTTAGAGGAAAACAAGTAAGACTGCGCTATTATCCCTACGAGAGCCATCGATCGCTATCTATCCCATGTGAACATTGGGAGCAAGGGAATCATGCCAAAAAAATCCCCTGCCCTCTGCTGGAAATGAACCCGCACTTGGTGTGCCTCATGAATTTAATCGAATCCTTTACCAATGAACCAAGTTCCGCCCAAGTAAGAGACTAAAATGTCCCACCCGAATGTCGAAAGAAAAGCAATACAATTTCTTTTATTTCATACCGAAACCAATAACTCCATGCATAGGCTGTGGTTGGCTTAAATGTCAAACAAACCATATATGCACCAAAAAAATTTCCGGTTCTGTTAGGACTGTGTGTGAGAAATGGATATCAGTGAGATTTGTTGAGCATAGCTTCTCAGGATCTTTGTTGCATGTCCAGCTTGTAAACATTTTATAGTAACCAGAGTAGCCAATATGCCTATGTGTTAATCCGTATGCATGAATCTTTGATCTGTTTGATCAAATTTAAACCCATTTCTAGCTGTTTCCATTGCGGCTTTAGGTCAGGAATTTTCCCAGGTAATTGCCTAAGCGTGGTGGTTTGTTCCGGGCACTCCAGTTTCCTCCAGTTTATACACCTAACTACAGTCATAAAGATGAAAAATCCTTGAGCATGTATTAAATTAATACATAAATGTGCAGAACGAAACATTAACTGCCCATGTTCGAGATATGTTTTTTTTTTGCAGATGCGACGCGCCTTTTTTAGTCCGTTGTCAGATGAAGTCTTTTTCGAACGCATGACCACATGCTAAAAACGACACATCCGAGCATTTTTGATCAGCCAATAACAAAGTTAGAAAGCTTACAGCAAGACAGGATATGAACAGTTCCATGCATAAGGAGGACAAAGATTTCTTGTTCGAGAAAAGTGTATAATTGTTCTTAGATGTCCTTGAGGGGGTAAAGTTGGTAGTTGTTTTGATAAGGTCAAGTCTTGTAGGGGCATACCGTGGCCCTGGGGCAATACATCCCTCACAATTCTCGTTCAGTACCGTGTAAAATTCGTTAATTGCGGTAGACGTGTGGTTTATTCTTGGTTGTTCACATTAATAACCACCTGTTCTGGAAATAGACAGTACCGATCATCATGTCACAGGAAATCATGCTGGATACCCATACCTGACGTGCTAGGATTAGATTGTTCATAATAGCACATCAGTCAGTTTCGTCAATTTTTACTAACTGGCTGTAAATTTGTTAATTTTATTACTCAAGCATTTCTTACTTATACGATACTTGCTTGAGGTGTGGCGTGCAGATATGCATATATATGTTAGTGGAGGACAAGTTGTTTTCAAACAACGTTAGACTGCTTAAATCATTTTCCCCAAAGAAATTGACTCGAAGAAGATGAACTATGCGAAAAGTGGACAGAAGAAAAATATCAGGGCTAAAATATTTGACTTAGCAAATGTTGTTAGTTTAACTAGATCTGGTATGGGTGGATACGTAGGTAATACTATTTTTCTCGTCAAGTGCTGGTCGGGTAAATTAACAGAGAATTCAATAAGTATTGTGTACGGTTTCTTAAATTTTATTGCCATTGTACATTAGACAGTTGCTTCGCCTGTACATGGAAAACCTCACTTTACTGGAAAACCTTATCCTTCCTTCATCTCACATTGGTCGATGCTTGTCTGTATTTCAATCTATGAGCACAGACATCAATGTACAATGGCTCGTGCACCTGTTCAGGTGGACTTCTGTATTGGGAATTCCAAATGTTGTTTGTTTGGAAAGGCTTGATTGATCTGTTTTCTCGTTGTGGGAACCTATGTTAATCTTTCTTTAACAAACAACTACATCAACGATTTTTGTCCCCGAACAATTATGCGATTATCAAATAGATAGCATTGTCCGATCTCTGCTGGGGCTAAGGAGACTTCGGGCCTTCCTTGCCAGGGGGTGGTGACCACCGGACAATGCTCATCGCTTTCAAACCTCCCCCTTTCTTTACGCACACCCATTATCACCCTGTCACTAGCTTGTTTGTACGGCGTCCTTAACCCGAGATTCTACTAGTGTTGGCGAGCAGTTCATAGGAGTTTGCAAACAAGGCCACCCATAAAAGCCCGCGCGTGCGCATATACGGGGATAAGGGAGATCGGTAGATGCTTACGTGATAGGTTTCTCAATAGCATTCTGTAAGACGGGTGGGAAGTTGAGGGTCACTTGACCAACTTTTCGTGTCTAAAACAAAATGGCCGCCCAATGTTAAAGCATTGGAGAAAAGGTCGCCTTTTGCCACTTCGCTAGCAACCAGTTAGGCCTAGTTGTACAAAATAACGTCACGAAAGCTCTGTAGAAATACTCAATCTGGAAAGCCGAAAAATCCAACGGATGCAAGATCGCTTAGAGCGATTCAAAAATGGGCATTTTCCTATGCAATAACGTGGGGAGGACCGTTTTCTTCACCCACGCCGTTTGTTACTAAGGAAATCACGTGGTTTCTAGCTTCCTAGCCGTTTTAAAGAATACAAACTTACACGAAAACTGTCAAGCAATAGGAGTGGACTATAATGTGTATGCCAAACCTGTCATTACCTATTCCGCCCAGTGTACAGGAATCCGGTCACACTTCGCACATTGACGAACTCGAGAGGGGTCATTGTGTTTACGGTGTTATGACGGAGTACGTGTCTTTGCATACTTAGGAGAGTGTCGGAATCCACTGCGTCAACATGAAGGATAGGTCTCTAGGAGTTGTGTTACATAATTTCGAGGTTTATGGTGTTATGTTTAACAACTTTATAAATGCCCTGCAACATGACAAAGACATAAGGTACGGTCTAATAAAGTTACGGTAAAACAAGGAAAAAATACTTTGGAGAAGTTTTACAGATACAGAAGAGCATGATACCATTCACTGAATTAAGAAAGGATAGTTCGCATCTGTCGTAAAATGACTGTGTTTGATTCAGTGGTGAACACAAATTACCAAACAAAAGTTTAATAAGATAGATATATCTGGTATGCGATTTAAAGTCGATAAAGCACATGTTCAAAATTCACACAGTTCTTCGGAACGACATCAAATTATCATAGATTGGAGTTCACAAATTTATATTAGTATAAGATATAAAATATAGCATTAACTAATTGAACGATATTTGCAAAATAACAGGTGAAATAGACACCTTGCTTATGTATATATGTACGGAACTATATTTATTTGTCTTAAAAATTTAAGCTGCCCAATTCATGTAAGAAACTAAAATTATTATAAATAACGGTTTGATTTATTTATTTGATTGGTGTTTTACGCCGTAGTCAAGAATATTTCATGTATACGACGGCGGAGAGCATTATGGTGGAAGGAAACCAGACAGAGCCCGCGGGAAACCCACGATCAATAACGATTTGTGCTAGATTTGTGCTTACGGAAGCATACGGTCCATTGTCTGTGTTGTACATTACTAAAGGCAGCTAAGCTGTGAATTAAAAGAAAACTTTATTAATAATTTTTTTTAATAATGTTTATATATCAACATTGCTATCTAAGTTAAATTGTCGGCCGTATACAATTGCTATTGGGTATTCCAGCGTGTAGATACGGGTTGGGTAAAAACAAACCATGTGTCGAAGGATGTTAATCAGAATTCCACATCAGTTAACACGAGCATACCATGAATTAACATCATTGTGTTCTGTGTATGATTTGACGACAGCCTAAGACTGTCTGGTATTGATGTACATGAATGTGGAATTACCTTTATAGGCCGTAGAATGTATAGCTTGAGCCCAGTTCAGTTATACATGGCTATAGGCCATAAAAAAACAGGAGTATTACATGAATTATAAATTTTGTTGGCCTTTCCAAACCATGTTTCTGAAGAATTATTTGCAATTTGTCTTAAGTGGCGTTTTCACTTGGACAATTAATAAGGCTTCCATATGTGTTCCAAAGCCATGCGGAGAGCAAATTTGCGCTCTCGATGTAGGCTGTATTTAGTACATCACCGTAGCTCTCGTAAGTCATCATTAGAGAATGGGGAAAATCTTGACCATGGCTTTAAACAACAATCAAATAAATAAATAGCTAAAGAAAATAAATGACGAGGAAAATCAGATGTCTGGCACGGAAAACGTAAGGTATAATATCACGAAATATATGTAACAACAATATATATGTATATACAAATTGTAGTGCAAATTGTAATCCATTGTCAATTTATAACAAATACACACTGTCGCATACAACAAAATAATACACAATGGTAGCACTGAATTATATATGTGACATTCACTGGTAAAACATTATCTAGAAATCTGAAGGGAAAGTGGTTGGAAAAGGTGCGAATTCGCCAACGGGTTGACGTGATATTTCCATAAATCCTGGTGAACATTCATTTGGGAGATTCCGTATAGATTTTGGGCCAACTTTTGAGATGACACAGTGTCTGAATTAGACAAGACTCTACCGCCCAAATGTTTTTTGTCGTTTTCTGTTCCCAGTATTCGGTCCACTGAGAAATCTGTAGTTTGAGTCACACTTTTAGCGTTGGTTTTAGGATAGAGGTCCGATATGGGTCTGCAGGCGTTAAGATCCGATATGTTCCAGGTATTCTGGGGAACCGGACAGGGGTATGGATAAGAATATGGCGCAGGGATGTAACCCGGGAGAGATACTGGTAGTTGTCCGTTTGGGAATGGTGGGGTTTTGTACAGTTGCGAAGATATCCTGGAGATCGGTGAAGTTTTGTATAAGTCAAACCTGGACCTATGAGCAGATCGTCTGCGGAGTTTGCCGGTGGTTCCGCCGATAAACACATCGTCACTGGACGGATCCAGCATCCAGTAATTCCCCTTCCCCGGATCCTCGTAATGGCGGGGCACCTTGACAAAACACTTGTTCAGGCTGAGATTGTGGCGGATGGAGTTCTGCCAGCCTTGTTTCTTTTCACGGTAGTAAGGATAGTTGGTCATGATGAACTGGTAAATACCGTTGAGCGTCAGTCGTTTCCCGGGACTAGAACGGATAGCCATCATGATTAGGGCGTTGTAACTGAACGGGGGTTTGGAGGGTTTGGTCGCTGGCTTCACTTCCGTTCTCTCACTGTCGGACGTATCACTGATGTTGGATATATCGGAAGTAGTGCCACTGGATAGCTCACTAAAATTTTCTTCTTCGACAGTTTCTACATCCACAATGCAGTCATCCCCATCAATTACTGGCACATTATTCGCGGTGGAAGCCATGCCTTGTGATATTTTAGCACCAAGCGAAACTTTTTCAGTCAAACTTTTCTCGCTTAGATCTTTGGTCATTAATTTTTCTTTACAGCAAACGATGCTTCTTCACATGTCAAGTTTACTCTCGCTTTTTCCACTGACTATTCCTAAAACGTCTTCATCAAGTGCACGAAGACTTTTTGCCCTAAATCGGAGGAACAGTCGCTATATATATAGCAACCATGCCTCAAATCCTGGCCAATCATTTGTCTGGACATAGTCGCGTGGAACCAATGTTTGCTTAAGGAACCAATAGGATAAGAGTGATAATCTCTTCCATGATACAATTAGGAGAGGTTAGAATACCGCGAGGAATCACAATGGCGCCTTAACAAAACATAGTTAATCTACTCAGTCTTCCATGCCGAGAGCGATTTCTCTGGAGTTACTAATTCAACTTTTGAATCCCATGCCTTCCCGCCGTGACCGGTGAACCGTGAAGAGTTTGACCAGTCTCATTACAGGATACGGAAACACGATTAGCTTATTTAGTCATTGTTATCCATCGGGCCAGTGTTTGGTGGACAAACAAGTTTCGGTGACAATCCTGTTGTCAACAGCAAAACACGAAACATGGTCAATTGTATGGTTTATACACTATTTACTCAGTACATGAAAACTTTATCTTGTCAACGTGTTTCCTAAAACGTAGCCTAGTACTCGAGAGCGACCTCTTACAAACCAATGTAGGGGCCTACCAACGAAGTACGATTTGAAGGACACCCAAATCTCATATTTTTTTATACTGTTTTATTGATTCTATACATTAATACTATACATTAATCCAATGTAAATCTGTGTAACATTTGCAAAGTGGTAAAACCCGGTTTTCAGACGGGTCTTTATGCCTTTGTGCCATGGTTTATTAGCAAAACAGGAGAAAATATACAAGACTGCAAATTTTATCCATATCATATTTCAAGCAGTTTTTTTTTATTGATTTTCAGACGACCAGCCACAACCCACTAAATGATACCCACTAAACGACATATAAGTAATGAAAACACTTTGTATAGAAATGGAGATGATATAGAGCAATATATATATATATATATATATATATATATATATATATATATATATATATATATATATATATATATATATATATATATTGCTCTATCATCATCATCAATAGAAATGGATATGATATAGAACATTTTATATATATATATATATATATATATATTCAGAGTATGAAGGCACTTGAATCATACACTTGATACATAAAGGTAGACATTGTTATATCAAACATATGTGAGTATAAACGATAAGGTAGTTCTAAATATAAGTAAAAACATCAACTATAACTGGAGTAATGTTTAAAATGTTAAAACCAACATAATATTAATGTTTCCCATGTATATTCTGTAAACAGGAAGGAATCATGTGGTTGTGTTTTGTTGTTGTTACCCAGCGTCCTTTTTGCTTCCATGAGACTCTCTGAGGGTCCCTGTGGGTCAGGCATGGGGTTATATACAAGGAGTTTGTTCTGTTATTGTTTCTTCATTTTAATCAGAGATTCATGTACATGGACTGTGTTGTATGTGGAATTTGAGCCTCTGATCTTGAATGTGATCTGATTACCGGATTATCGATCACAGCGAGATTTTGATGAATTACGTGAATTGCACGCATCTGTTAGAATAATCAACAGTTTTCTTTGGGGTAAGCGACATACTTGAGATAATTACCCCCCGCCCTTTTTTTCCTTTTTGGGTCCAGTATGGGATCTTTTATGTCTTACTTCATGAATGGAAATACTGGTAGAAGATCTGGCTTCTTAGTGTTTTATACAGAACAATGCCATGTTCGTATATACTCAAAAACGTATGGAAACGTCTAAAGAAATTAAAACCCCTCTCACATTTCGAGTGCGGATGTATTAAGCGATTGCCCATTCCTCATTTAAATATGAAAAAATGATATCATGTTATTAAAAATGAAGGATTCTTTGATGCCATAGTTTCATAATAAATAAGTAAATAAATAGATGAATAAAATTCAACGAAAGCTTGAAGACTGGATTCATTGACTTAAAGTTGAGTGATATTATACATAAGTATATATTTTTGCAAAAGTTACACTGTCAATACCGGTACGAATTTCGCGAAGCATGGCGACAGAGTGAACTTATGGATGTGAAACTAGCTAAACTCTACAATTTTTTACGTGACCGTCGCTTGATCATTTGGATATTTAGTGTTCGTCTCTGCGCAGCCGATCGCCTTCTTTAATTTTTTTTTCAAATTTATTTATTTATTTGATCGGTATTACGCCGTACTCAAGAATATTTCATTTATATGACTGGGGCCAGCATTATGGCGGGAGGATTTATATATCTATATAGCTGATATTGTAGTGATTTGGTTTTGCATGACTAGCAGATCTGCTGGCTAGAATCTTGTATTTAGGCTAAATGCAAATAATTTTTCTTCCATGGCGATGACAGAACCTAAAGAGTTTTTAATCACTTGAAATTGGAAATAAAACAACAAAAAAACCAGAATAAATTGCAATGTCAAGCATATGTGGACAAATACAGGGGTGCACCAGAAAGTACACAAACTTAGATATCTGAGTAAATGGTGGAAATGCTTGAGAATATTTTCTCAAGTAGTTATTTTCTCACGTAGCCTATATACATGTTCTTTAAACGGGAAGAAATCTTTTGGTTGCGTGTTGTTGTTGTTAGCTTGAATCTTTATATTTCTATGAGACTTTCTGAGAGACCCTGTAAAGGCCAGGCCAGGGGTTATACACAGGAAGGCTTAGCTGATTGATTCATGTACATGGATTTTTGTGTGTGAACAACTCGATCGTGTGATCTTTGATGTGATCGAATAATGGGATTATCGATCTCAGCGTGATTCGGGCGGATTATCTGTTAGAAAAATCAAATGTTTTCTTTGGCGTAAGGGGCCAACTTGAGATAATTACTCCCCGCGTCCGCTTCGGAGTCCGTACGTGTGTCTTAACAGCTACACAAATATATGTAACACGGCGCATGACTAGAAATACTGGTTGAGGATTTGGCTAGTTTTGGCTAGTCTTATATAAATGTAGGCCTACCTGGCTGTAAGAAATTTGTAAGTACCTCAGAATGCAGACATTTATATACGATTGCCATTTCCCCGTGCTCAGCCCGTTTTCCTACCATCATACTGCTAGCCGCGTAATAATAAGTGAAACATTCGCCGAAGGTAAAGTACAGAGTGAAATATCAAGTAAATAAATAGATAAATAAATAAATAAGTAAGTAAATATTCGATGCCTGTTCAACATTTAAGTATGAAAAATATAACACGTTGTTAAAATGGAACGTAACACCATTTGATGTTACGGTGAAATGAAAACTTGCAGTCTAGATTCGTCGACTTTAAAGTGACGGATATCATTCAAGGGTATATATACACATAAATATCCGAAATGTTGCATATTTTCAATACGGGCGAAGCTTGGCGAAGGACCGAACTTATGAGTGAGTGTTTCTTTTTGTCTGATTCGTGTATTCAACGTTCACTCTATGTAGGCACGCACGTGTCAAAGCGTAGACTTATCGATACATTTTCTCTGTTAAATGAGATTTTCTCAGTGCTTGAAGTAGACAGTACACGTCAGCTGAAAGTGCCAAAGATGATATTAAGACTAAAATCGAACCTGTCTACGTCGGCGATAGTCACCACTGTCGAGTTGAAGAATCAGCTTAGATCACTGTAAGGACAGAAAGTTGTCCGAGTCCTGTAACAGAATGTCGACCTGGCGATTATTTCCCCTTCTCTTGAGACTATTCCGTTTTGCAAAACCACACCCTTCCAAATGACTTGAAAACAGCCCTGGAAATGGAATGTCTCGAGAGGTGTTTGCCCATCAACCTCTTTCAGAGCGCCCTGTTGTCTCATTGTGAGCCTCTCTTAGCCAGAAAGACGGCCTTGTTGTGTAGACTGAGTAAACTCCTATCATGTCAGCCAGAGAGGGTCCGAGAGTTGTAGGACTTCTACAGGTGCAAGACAGCCTTGGTTGAGACTGAGAGATACCGAAGTCTTATGCTAGGCGACACCACATCCCCAGTTAAAAGTGCTTCTTAACCAGTACTACGACCAGGAACTTGGGTTGATAATAAAAAGAGTAGAGGCCAGTGTCGCCACTGTCGGTTCCTGTCTTAGTAGAGAAGCCCAGGTCGTGGCAAGCAACATCAGCAGAAGACATCTTGGCATAAGGACCAGATCGCTTTTGTCCAAAGCATCTGTCCGTTTGTTGGAGCTGTGGTATGAACAACACATCGACCACCCTTACCCTACACCATCTCAGACTGAAAGTTTGGCTACAGCAGGTGGTTTGACACAGGAACAAGTTAAAAAGTGGTTTGCCAACAAGAGAAATCGATCAGCCAATACCAGGCCCTTAACACAAATTACAAGGAAGCGGCCCATCATGATGTGGTGTAAAATGTTTTTCCTTGTACTTGCAGTGCTTTATTCTATTTTAATAATGCTATAATTTCACATTTTTATGAAGGCAAAATGAAATGGATATTAAAAATACTTGAGTTAAACATGATTTTGATCTTCTTTTCATAACCAGTGCCATATTTGCGAAAAGTGCATCATCGCCTATCTCAAGTTTCATATATGTAAGAGTATATGTGAATAACTGTTTCCTTCTGAAGAAGGTTCATAAAATGTTGACAGAATGCTCCAAGCTTGATTTGATGTTGCCACGTTGATAATAAATGTCTGTTTGAGTAATTTCCTGCTTTTATTCAACGCCAGCGAAAACGATCGGGAGGAACAGATTGGAAAAACAATCAATAGTCAGATTTCTCCACCTTGTTTTATTGTATGCAAACACAATTCTACTGGTTATCAGATTCATGATAACTCATCTTTGTTCTTGGAAAGCAAAGAATGTGCTTTCCAGTTCAGCCATTTATAGGGATTTAATCGTCTTTCTTGAAGAAGATTCATAAAATGTCGACAGAAGCCACCAAGTTTTTGTTAATGTTGCAACGTTCATGTTCAATAAATGCGTGTTTGAATAATCTGGTACTTTCACTTACCGCTCGAGAAAAAAGTTAACGGAAAACAATGAATTCTGCAGTATTCATCAGTTCTTTGAAAGAAACAAAGTGTGGTAGCGTACCATTGGAAACCATACTAAATGTAAATATTACGAAATGCGTGTTACTCAAACTGTTTCAACGGTTGAAGAATTAGTTCTTTGTGATTAATTAATAAATTTTGACTTCGTCTATGTAAGACTGGGAATATATAATATCTCATTTGATCTAACACTGGTGGAGTGAATATTTAGAAAAAGGCATAATCGACTTATTTTTTTAACACCGTGTAGACTTATCGAGACATTTTCTCTGCTAAATGAGGTCGTCTCAGCTTTTGAAATAGACGTATTGGGATAGAAAAGGTTCGTCACCTCTGCTAAAACTTTGAAGTAGGCGTATTAGGATAGAATAGGTTCATCATCTCTGCTCGGCTTTTGAAGTAGACGTATTGGGATAGGATGGCTTCATCACCTCTGCAGGCTACACATTTCAGAAGCATGTCAGTCGCTACACTTACCTCGTATTCAGTTGTTCTTTGTTTTTTCTTTTCCTTTTCAACTTATAGGCTGTCGGTCAATTTTATGGGTAAATGAAACCAGATACAACCTGGAAAAAACATGCATCATATATTTCCCCGGGTAGTCTATCTGACAATTTATACCGTGAATTACAGTTTACTGTTACCCATCCATCAAGTCTACCAGAAAACTATTTTACAGGCTTTGTGCATGACGTTCTTCAACTTTATTCACAGTATATTCGACTTTAGTTAAATTAAATTAAACGTCCAAGTGCAGTTGAAAACCTTAACCTTTAATTTAATTAAACTACCATATTTGATTTATTTATTAGATTAGTGTTTTATGTCGCACTGAAGAATATTCAGGACAGAGCCTGGGTGTTAACTGAACTAATTTAACATGTATACCCTTTGTATTGTAAACTGAATATTAGTGTGCAAAATGATATCACATTTTTCTGGTAGCTACAAACGTGGACAGTGCCCACTGAATTTATTGCGTACATGTCATACATGTACTAGAAATCTAGCAATTCATGCTGATCAATGATTTGTTTTCATTGTCAAATTTTTTTCGCAGTCTGAACGAGGACAAAAGTTTTACAGGTCCACATTATCTGCTGGAAAATTCACGTATTTTCTTTAGCGTAAGCGACCCATTTGAGATATGTACATGTATTTTATTCGATGTGTTGTTACCTTCTCAGTCTTGTATTCATATTGCATGGTTAAGATACTCCCTGTCATACGCGGCGGCGCTGCGGTAGCGAGCAAAATTTTCCATTGCACGTGAGGCGGTCGTGTCTGCTGCTTTGAATAATCCGTGTAGCTGCGTTGCTGTTTGTTTGTCACAGAGATTCACTGTTCAGGTGCATAACTCAAGGGCTGCGTTCCGTCTTTTTTATATAGCGTAAAGTATTGGACATGTTTCTCTTGAGAGCTTTTTGTGCCAAGTAAATCGACACACACGTTTCATACAACTTATTTTCGTTTGTGCCGTGAGGTGTCCACTTTCCGGGACACAACTGCTTTCTTTGTTTAATCAATTTTCATTTCATTTTAAAGCAATAGAACGTGTTCTATAGTTTAAAGGAGATTGGAGATTGATTACAATTTATGGACATAGATTCATCGTTGTTTTGAGTAATTAATTAGAATATTGTTGATGTCAAGTCAAGGTCACGTTTTAGGGATAGGGTTACCTCCCATTGACTGTATAAGTTGTTTATGCCATACCGAGTAGTCTCCCATTACCATTACAAATTATTGCTGTATTTGAATGTAGAATTTTTTTATTTTAATATTTTGAGAGAGATCAATTGAATTATAATTGTTCGTCCATATTATTGAAATATTTTTGTGGACGTTAAAGGAATAATGAACTTTGTTAAATTTAATTTGCAAACATTTCACTACAAGTAAATTACTGGATGCAGGGCTTATAGCGTTGGTGTTGTAAGGCGGCGTGGCATTGAGCTATATGTTATATACAGTGTAGTTTATCTGTTTTCACATGACTGATTTATTTAGTGTTCAGCAATTATTGCTGACATTAACATGTTAGTGATTGCACTGTCTACCTGATTACCATTGTTGTTCAGCGTTACCTACTGTTCGGCAAACTGCATGCGGTGAATAAAGACTGTTACTAGAAATTCTCGGCATTAGTCACCCTTCTCCCTCTTGGCCACTACATTTAACACCGCAATGACTTACCTGCTTCACAGAAAGAACTACAAAACTTACTTAAGCCTATATTTAAGTCTACCTTTCTTATTACGGCACCCTTTTAAAATAGTTGGATCTCGGAAATGGAATAAGTTGCCTCCATCACTTAAAACAACACACTCTTCTTCCTTATTCAAATCTCCTCTAAACTCGCCCCTATTATATAGTTATTATTCCCATGGGGGTTACTTCCCTTAGGTCGCCACGGTTTTAACATATACATGTTAGCTTATTATTATTTATTTATGTATTTTGTTCGCCTGTTTATGATAATATCATGGCTGTACTCTCTACATGTGTTAAGGGATATAACAGGCTCAATTGAGCCTTATTCCCACCGACAGCTTATATTTCTGTGAATATGTATGCTGCATGGGCATGGGAATAAATACTGTGTTGTATTACAGTGTAATATCGGCCGGTGATTGTGGGTTGTTTGTAACATTGCGTGAGACACCTTATTTGTAACGATTATGCACTACTAAGTTGTGTAAACGTTTTGGGAACTCCAAATTATTATTATTTGTAACATTGCATGGGACTCCTTTTTGTAACGTCTCTATATATGCACTACTATCTTGTGTAACTTTTTGGGACCACCAAATTGTCATTATTTGTAGCATTGCAGGAGACACCCTATATGTAACGTCTGCATATATGCACTACTATCTTGTATAAACTTTCTGGAACCACCAGATTGTCATCATTTGTAGCATTGCATGAGACACTATATTTGTCAGGTCTGTATACATACACTACTATCTTGTGTAAGCTTTCTGGAACCACCAGATTGTCATCATTTGTAACATTGCATGAGACACCATATTTGTAACGTCCGTATATAAGCACTACTAGATTGTGTAAGCTTTCTGTGACCACCCAATTGTCATTATTTCTAATAATGCACGAGACACCTTATTTGTAAAGTGTATGCACTACTATAACTTGGGTAAATGTTTTGGGAGCACAAAATTGTTATTATTGGTAACATTACATGGGACATTTTATTCGTAACATATATGCACTACTAACTTGTGTAGGTTTTTCTGCATGGAGCCACCAAATTGGCATTATCTGTGACATCAATACTTTACTATCTTAAACTTTCTGGAAACACCAAATTGTCGCATAAACGCTTGCCTGTTATAAGTCGTGTCTGACGGCAGACCCCGCCGCTTTTCTGACGACAGACCCGGCCACTGTTCTGGCGACTAAACCGGTCGTTGTTCTGACAACAAACCTTGCCTTTGTCATCGTGAACCAGTTGCTCGCTCTTTCTTCTTCATAATTGTCCACACTTCATTAAGACTATTGTGCTTTTGTCGGAGATGAAAATCTGATTATCTCTTGACAGATAAACTTTCCAGACTATAATAACTGTTGATGTGTATTTTCTCTGGACTCACTGCATGGTATTGGGTATAAACAAGATAATATCAACCCGTTTGTCTTCAACACAAAACCGTAAGAGTGGGAAAGCTGGGCTTAGCGGAGCAAATCTCTGCTCGACAAACGCAGTGCACGTGATTCTTATCACGGACAATTCTTGGATGGGAACATATGTATACACAAAGGAAACAAAGATATGAGTGCTCTTGGCTAGATTTTGAATGTTGTTAGGAAGCGTTGTAAAAGATTTCGCTAGAGGAGACAGTTTAAGCATTGTAATATGTCAGGTGGGTAGATAATGGCCCAGTGATGGCATATTCGGATTCATCTTCTAGGTGGGCGCATGATGAGTTCAGTGGTCATATATACAGATTCATATGTTAGGTGGTTCTCGTGATTAATTCAAAGGTTGGCGTCAAGTTGCATGTTGGGTAGACAACGCTTCAATGGCGACATATTCACATTCATATACTAATTTGGGCGTATGATGGATTCAACGGCGACGTATTTGGATGCATCTGTTAGGTGGGCCCGTAATGGATTTTAATGGAGACGTATTTGGATGCATCTGTTAGGTGGGCTCGTAATGAATTTTAATGGAGACGTATTTGGATGCATCTGTTAGGTGGGTTGGTAATGGATTTTAATGGAGACGTATTTGGATGCATCCGTTAGGTGGGCTCGTAATGGATTTTAATCCAGACGTATTTGGATGCATCTGTTGGGTGGGCTCGTAATGGATTTAATGGAGACGTATTTGGCTGCGTCTGTTAGGTGGGCACGCAATAGATTCAATGGCGATGCATTTGGAAGCATCTGTTAGCTTGGCGCGTAATAGATTCAATGGCTACGCATTTGGATGCATCCGCTAGGTGGGCTCGTATTAGATTTTAATGGAGACGTATTTGAGTGTATCTGTTAGGTGCGTACGTAATGGATTTAATGGCATCGTGTTTGGATGCATCTGTTAGGTGGGCGCGTAATAGTTTTAATGGCGACGTATTTGGATGCATCTGTTAGGTGGGTACGTAATGGATTTAATGGCATCGTGTTTGGATGCATCTGTTAGGTGGGCGCGTAATAGTTTTAATGGCGACGTATTTGGATGCATCTGTTAGGTGGGTACGTAATGGATTTAATGGCATCATGTTTGGATGCATCTGTTAGGTGGGCGCGTAATAGTTTTAATGGCGACGTATTTGGATGCGTCTGTTAGGTGGGCGCGTAATAGTTTTAATGGGGACGTATTTGGATGCATCTGTTAGATGGGCGCGTAATGGATTCAAGGGTGACAGATTCGGATTCATATGCCAGGTGTATATGCCATACTATATCTACCTCACTACAATGTGCATTCTAACCAAGAATGGGATATGATAAACTCCCTTGGGGGGTTGGTGGTAGGTAGTAAAAGATTCAAAGGGACCATGCAGTCATTACTTTTTCAAACTTTCATATTCATCTCCTATTATCTTTAATAGTGCCAAATTCTGGAGTATGGAATTAAACAACAACCAAATAACTAAATAAATTGTTCTCCACGTTATTGATACTCTGATTTCAATTCACATTCTTCGACTAATTTAGCGTCCATAAGGTTAAAAATAAGCGTGAGTTGACATTATTATTAAAACATCCAGACACACGAAAAGTCGAAGAGCAAATTTAGAGTTTAAAAATGTATTTAGTTAGTTTTCTGTCATGGCTTATGTATCAGTTTCACAAAGATGTCTTGCCTGTACGACAATTGTACGGTAATTGTGATGTATAAAATATCGTACGACAAATGTACGATAAAAAAACTGTCGTACGCCGCTTTGTGAAACTGGGCTTTGATTTTTATACTAACAACGGCATTCACCGGTGTAAGGTTATTTCTTGCCAATTTTTTAAGGTATGTTGCGGACGTATATAGGTCAACAGTGAATCTATTTTTTGGTTCCACTTCACGCTGAAAATTTCATGTAGGTTATGCACATTCCGCACACTTGTCACTATCTTATCTCGTCTGTTATCTAAATGCTCCGAAAAGTCTGCTGGAAACGTCTGCTGGGAACGTGAAATCTGGGCATAATCTGTGTTCTTGTTAACAAAGCAGCAGTATGGGGTGCAGACAAGCCCTGTGGGTGCTGTGGTTAGGCTACATCATCCAGGCCTCCCGGGCAGCGGTTTCTCTAGGTATTTGTATAAACAAGAGCTTATTTACGTCATGATAAACATGATTATCATATTTACTGCCTGAAAGAAGCAAAATCATTCTGAAGACGCCATTTTAACTGGGACGAGCAGCTCTGTGAAAGGCTGCTTCTCTTCTTGTTGCTGTTGCAGGGGATAGGGGTTTCTTGTTGTTTACAGTTAGGCGCATGCGTTGCTGCTTGTGACCGGAAATTGGTGGTTTTACTATGATTCTAAGTTTCCAACTTTTCACCCGACGTAAAATGTTATGTAAATGTTTTCTTTTCAAAATTTCTGCAACACAATTCAGTTGAAATGTCACTGTATTAAATACGATGGTAAATACCGATTGTACATAATGTTACAAGTGCATTAATGAATACGATGGTAGATAACAGATTGTACATAATGTTACACGTGCATTACTGTAATTATTCAACCTTCTTTCATGTTTAATGGATATGGTTTATTTAAAAATATTATGAGCGCATTTTCTGTTCTGTGTACACTGATAAAAGTACACCTTTTGTGAAATCGTGGAATTTACAACCCAACCAATGTTTCCAATTTCAAATGAAAAAGGTGCATAAATCACACTGAAAGCTGCTCTTACATATGGGAAAAATTCACGAAATTGTGTAACCAAACGACTTACCTGTGGCGGCAGAGGGATTAGGGGGGATAACTCTTCCATTAACGGGAATAACGGGAGTATTTCCCCTTGTTACAGAAAACTACAATGTGAACAAATCGGAAATTTCCGTGTCCGGTATCTCGTCTGGCGGGGCGTTTGCCGTTCAGCTCCACGTGGCGTTCTCCAGTGTCTTCAAAGGCGTAGGCTCCGTCGCTGGAGGTATATAATGTTAATGACACAAATAAGACTGTAAAGTTATCTAGTAACGGAAATTAACATTCTTGAATATAAATATAATGTATGATAATCCAAGGTCACGTGACATTAACGCTTTTTTGTAAATTCTTTAATTTCGGCAAACTAGGCCAATGTTGATTACAGACATGGCATGCATAAGTCACCTACCACAGTATACAGTTTTTTCCTGCACTATTATGTTCATATTATAAACTTCGACATTAAATAACCACTTACGGGACAGAGAAACGTGTAGGCCTACGCCATTCAGATCATTGGCGACAAACATCGTAAACTAACAGGTTCCATAAAGCCCTCCCCCCCCACTAAAAATGAAAAAATTTAACTGCATTTAGTTCAGTGGAAACAAAAGAAAAATGTTATGATCAATGTTTTAAATGTTCTTTCCACTGATGCTTTGCTTCATGCTTACGCACTCTTTTCCATTAATATCTATAAAGGCAGAGGAAGGGCTCAAATATGTCATTGTCGTTCCCAGTTCCATACCACTGCGCTGGAGGGCAGCTAGGGACAGCCTTGGGCGCCTGTATGTCTTCACCATCCGGAATAAACCACAACAACATGGTCACGTACACCAGACAGAAGTCTAACTCCGGTGAGATCGACTCCGTCTCCAACTTGGCATCCTCTCGAGTTTACATCTTCAGTGGCACTTTGGATTCTGTTGTCAAACCAGGTCTGAGATTGTGGTGTTGTAGACGAATTGATAGGTTTTGCCAATATGGTTGCGTTATTTCGAGAGTTGTCGCAAAGAGCAACTTTGCAGACTGCAGAGCTAGAATCCAAACAGCCTTAGATCCAAAAAGTTTGTCAGTGTTATTATCAGGTTCAGTGGAATTAAGCTGGAAGAAAAAGTCAGTTGATGGAGGAAATAGAGTGCTTGGATTGAAGTAAGTGGTTGGATGAAATTTAGTGTGGATATAGATGTCAGTACATCGATGAAAGGTACAGAGTATTATGACAGGATTTTATTAGCTCGTCTGTAGGCTATATAGTACAGGCGTAGCTTATGTCGTACCCTGAGCGTCGGCTTTGGCGTCGGGGTCCAATAATAGAGAAAGGAATGTTAAACAAAATTTTCACGGCGGTAGGCCTATTTTAGGAAAGGACTGCAGATATTGAGCTCCGTGTGAACATATTAATTTATTTATTTGATTGGTGTTTTACGCCGTACTCAAGAAGATTTCACTTATACGACGGCGGCCAGCATTATGGTGGGTGCGAACCTGGCAGAGTCCGGGGGAAACCCACGACCATTCGCAGGTTGCTGGCAGACCTTCCAACGTACGACCGGAGAGGAAGACAATATGAGCTGGACTTGAACTCACAACGACCGCATTGGTGAGAGACTCCTGGGTCATTACGCTGCGCTAGTGCGCTAACCAACTGAGCCACGGACGCCCCCACTGTGTACATATTATGTACTGTAAATTACTGAATTCCTGACTTAGTGTATTATGTATTAGAATCAATGTTAAACAAAATTTTAGGGGTGGTATCTTAAAAAGTACTGCAGATATTGAGCTCAGGGTTTGTACACATGTAGAAAACAACATCACCAGGGGGATATTCTATCGTTGATTGGAAATGTGCATATTAAGTTCCGTGAATTACTGAATTCCTGAACTCTTCAAGATAGTATTTTTTGCTAAGACTAAATGTATTTCTTGCACACTGTATGTCAAAAAGCCCGATGTCGCATTTATAGTGTATACGTGATGTTGATTTCTCAATTCCGTAGGAGTTTCCCACCATATGGAGACATATTACCAGGAGTTCCTGAACAGCAAATCGCAAATAAAGTCCGTGTTCGACCTCAGAGCCGAACATACTTTTGTAGGTATCTATAAAAGGTGTTACAATAGCTTTGGCTGTTCTAATTCTAGAATTAGAATTATCTTTAAAAAAAAGTGCCTGTAATTCATAAATATATTTTCTTTTGTCGCACTAAAGAAAATTTAACATTATATAGTATGGTGACCATATTTGTGAGTAGAACAGCCGTACGCTATCAGGTAGTTAACAAAGCATATGACGCAAAACCGCTGGCCACACAACCATGGTTGAAGAATTCAACAAATTATAGTAGGACATGCGAAGGAAATCGTCTTCTGTGGTCACAGTGCGCTTAATAAATAAATGCATCCTCAACAAGATTTTCTGAATTTTGTGATTTTTCGCAAACTTGAACGGCAATTATGTGCATCATTTCATCTTCGTTTAGCCCACGCGTAACTATGGAAACCCGTGCACCCAGCTGGGAAGTCCTTATCTAGGCAACTGTAAGTATGACGCTGCCTTTGACCTTCTCCAGCACGTCCACGGAAATCTTCGTCAACCGTCGGGGAGCGTTCCTCTTACCGGACAGGTACCATATCATATTTTTATTACCGTGTATTTATCTTTGTACCGAATGCTTTAGCAAAAGAAATGAAGGATTCTGTTATAACGGTTACACACTAAAAATAAGTGGTTGGTTTTTAAACACTTTTCTGTTACAGGATGAAAACGCGATCCGGTGTTTATTCATAAAAAGCTATGTTTAGTAACTAGGGAATGTGTTTTTTATAGTAAAGATGTCAGATGTTTACATAGCAAATATTTTCAATAGTGGCTTTATATTAAGGGTAAAAAGCCGATAAACATGTTTACACAGTAAACACGTGACATTTACTATAGTAAACACTTTTACTCATTTTACCCTACTATATAAAGATCTGACATCTCCTGACTTACTAAACATAGCCTTTCACGAACAAATACCAAGGTGCGTTTCCAACCTGTAACAGAAATGTGTTTAGAAACTGTGTTTATTTTTTATGTTTATTGTAAATAAACACATCTCCTTAGTTGCTAAACATAATTTATTTTCATAAATAGACCCCAGGATGCGTTTCCAAAATATAACAGAATCTGTTGATGTATTGTGTATATTTTCCGAGCATTAAATAAAAATGCACACTTTCACACAAGTACCTGTTATCAACATTGTCGAAATAAATTTTAAAGATGACCTTATCAAAGGCCTTCAGATACAATTTCCATTTACAGTTTATTGAGTTCGATCAGACGGAGTTCATCTCGAAATCTCGCCGGAAGCGCCTGCTCTTCGACTCCATGTACGAAAACACGATGGCCAACTGGATCTCCATGTACACCACGATGCCAAGCTGGACTAATCTGCTGCCAGGTTCTATGTACGACTGGACCAAGCACATGCCGACATTTGATTGGACGAAGTTCTTGCCTGGTAAAATACAGTAAATACAGCAAATACATAAAGTCAAAAGTCCATCGTAATTTTTACGGTTGTAGCCATTTCAATATTTAAGATATGATTTTTGAACAGACTGACTCAGGCCATTCTTCCGTAGTTAACTAATTTCTGATGCACTCACCATAACCATCGTATATAACTGACGGATTTATTGGATCTAATTAGTAAACCTAGTTAATGTGATTAACTGATGCGCAACTGATAAATGTTAGGCTTTTATTGATTACTGTTGTTGATGCATGGCAGCTGAAACAGACGGCCTGGTACTCGGTACTGTGAGTACCACATTAGCAGGTGACTCAGAAAGCCTAATATCAGCCATGATAATGAGTAGCCTACTAGGCCTACACTGAAAATAGGTACAGCAAGTTTGATAAATGTTACTGTGAATACCGCTTGAGCAACTGATATACGGTACACTGGTAACTGTAAGTACTGCATGGGCAGTTGACTCAGGAAGTGTGACAGTAGTGACGATGACAGGTAGCCTACTGCATTGAGAATAAATACAGTAAGCCGGATACATGTAACTGTAAATACCGCAACTGATACACACGGCCTAATACTGGATACTGTGAATACCATATTGGCAACTGATACTTACACAGTAGTACTGGTTACTGTGAGTACCGCTGCTAATAGTGACTGTGGTGGGTAGAATACTATACTGAGAAAAAATACATTAACCTGATGTTGGTTAATTTGAGGACTACAGGGGCCTCTTATGCAATAAGCTTATAAGTGGTCACTGTTAGTATTCCATGGCGAATTTATGCATTATGCCTAAAACTGGCCATTGTTAGAACTGCATGGGAAACTAATATAGGCAGTCTGATACTGGTTACTGTGAGAAGCACGGTAAGAAGTACATGAAAAAAAGGCACAACTGTTAGCTGTTAGTTCTGCATGTTTAACTTACAAAGTCAGCCTCCTATTCGTAATGACTACATTACAACTTCAAATCTAGTTCAAAATACCAGCCATGTGTCAGTACATGACATTACGTGATATTACATGTGTCATTTGAGTAAACCTTGATCAGTGACGTGTAATAAACTGCAATTGACTTGGGGACGTGTAATTTGCTACTACCTTTGCATTTACATGCGTCATTACACAACATTACCTGTGTCATCCATCACACAACAGTTAGAATAAAACCTTAACTGAGGTAAATTGAAAAGAGGCCGTATTTCACCGGTTACGTGTGACCATTTGCCAACTATCACACTGCCGTCGCTGCTCTGGTTTTTCTCTTTATGCTGTACGTTTTAATTATATTACATCACATTGCATGCGTTCTTATATGACATTACATTCCCGCATTCATGTGGTCTCTTCCCCGTGTGGGTTTTCTTCCCGTATGGGGTCACTTCCGGGCATGCTAGCATTACATTACATGTGTCATTACGTGACATTACACATAGAAACCCAACCAGCTGATTTGAATGTAATGGCAGCTTACAGACAATGAAAAAATTTATTGATTTTTAAGGCTGAATAGAAATCCCTGAGTACTTGGATGTTATCAATCAGTGAATACCACGTGCAAGAGCATATCTTGTTGAGCACATAATTTGGTTGTTTACACAATGCATATTTCAGTGACTCTAAGATTACTAACTTGACATTAGCGATTAAGTAGAACTAAACGATGTTCATAGCATGATATTGGGCACACACGTTATATTGGGCACGCACATTATATTGGGCACACACGTTATATTGGCCACACACGTTATATCGGGCACGCACATTATATTGGGCACGCACATTATATTGGGCACACAGGTGAAATACCAATAAATGTATTATTGAACAGAAATCAATATCATATCAATAGTAACATTTTTACATCGTTTACTTATTTCTTTGGGCATGTGGGGCGACTCAGCCAATTGCACCATAATTTAGTCTAACAAATTTACGTATACCATAAATATACCTATCATAAGCTCTCAAAGGTAAACTGTTATCCTGACTTAGCCCAAGATCTAGCTCACAGCTCTTAGCCAGTGAGGGCTGACTTAGCGCAAGCTCTAGCTCACAGCTCAGCCCAGCTCACAGCTCCTAGCCCAGCGAGGGCTGAATTTGCGCAAGCTCTAGCTCAGGGCTCTTAGCCCAGCTAGGACTGATGTAGCGTAAGCTCTAGCTCAGAGCTCTTAGCCCAGCTAGGACTGATGTAGCGTAAGCTCTAGCTTACAGCTCTTAGCTCAGCGAGGGCTGAATTTGCGCAAGCTCTAGCTCACAGCTCTTAGCCCAGCGAGGGCTGAATTTGCGCAAGCTCTAGCTCACAGCTCTTAGCCCAGCGAGGGCTGAATTTGCGCAAGCTCTAGCTCATAGCTCTTAGCCCAGCGAGGACTGATGTAGCGTAAGCTCTAGCTCACAGCTCTTAGCCTAGCGAGGGCTGATTTAGCGCAAGCTCTAGCTCACAGCTCTTAGCCCAGCGAGGGCTGACTTAGCGCAAGCTCTAGCTCACAGCTCCTAGCCAACGAGGGCTGACTTAGTGCAAGTTCTAGCTCACAGCTCAGCCCAGCTCACAGCTCTTAGCCCAGCGAGGGCTGAATTTGCGCAAGCTCTAGCTCAGAGCTCTTAATCCAGCGAGGGCTGACTTAGCGCAAGCTCTAGCTCAGAGCTCTTAACCCAGCGAGGACTGATTTAGCGCAAGCTCTAGCTCACAGCTCTTAGCCCAGCGAGGACTGACGTAGCGTAAGCTCTAGCTCACAGCTCTTAACCCAGCGAGGACTGATTTAGTGCAAGCTCTAGCTCACAGCTCTTAGCCCAGCGAGGGCTGATTTAGCGCAAGCTCTAGCTCACAGCTCTTAGCCCAGCGAGGACGGATTTAGCGCAAGCTCAAGCTCACGGCTCTTAACCCAGCGAGGATTGATTTAGCGCAAGCTCTAGCTCACAGCCCTTAGCCCAGCGAGGGCTGATTTAGCACAAGCTCTAGCCCACAGCTCTTAGCCCAGCGAAGGCTGATTTAGCGCAAGCTCTAGCTCAGAGCTCTTAGCCCAACGAGGGCTGAATTAGCGTAAGCTCTAGCCCCGGGCTCTTAGCCGTGTGAGAGCTGGCTTAGCGCAAGCTCTAGCTCAGAGCTCTTAACCCAGCGAGGACTGATTTAGCGCAAGCTCTAGCTCAGAGCTCTTACCCCAGCGAGGACTGATTTAGTGCAAGCTCTAGCTCAGAGCTCTTAACCCAGCGAGGGCTGATTTAGCGCAAGCTCTAGCTCACAGCTCTTAACCCAGCGAGGACTGATTTAGCGCAAGCTCTAGCTCAGAGCTCTTAACCCAGCGAGGACTGATTTAGCGCAAGCTCTAGCTCACAGCTCTTAACCCAGCGAGGACTGATATAGCGCAAGCTCTAGCTCAGAGCTCTTCGCCCAGCGAGGGCTGATTTAGCGCAAGCTCTAGCTCAGAGCTCTTAGCCCAGCGAGGGGCTGAATTACCGCAAACTCTAGCACAGTGCCCAACGAGGACTGACCTAACATAAGCTCTATTTGAGAGTTATTAATCAATCGAGAGCTGACTTAGCATAAGCATTAGCACAGAGCTCTTAACCCAGCGAGGTCTGACATAGCATAAGAGTTTTTAGTCCCGCGAGGTCTGACCTAGTATAAGCTCTAGCAAGGAGCTCTTTGTCCAGCGAGGGTTGACCTCATATAAACTCTAGCTCAGCGTTCTTAACCCATCGAGGGTTGACCTAGCATTGGCTCTAGCTCAGATCTGCGTAGCTTAGCGAGGGCTGACCTAGCATAAGCTCTAGCTCAAAGCTCTTAAACCAGCGAAGGCTTACAGCGCAAGCTCTAGCACGGAGCTCTTAGCCCAGAGAGGACTGATCTGACATAAACTCTAACCCAGAGCTCTTAACCCAGCGAGGGCTGACCTAGCATAAGAGGACTGACCTAGTATAAGCTATATCTAAGAGTTATTAACCAAGCCAGAACTGACCTAGCATAAGTTGTAGCTCAGAGCTCTTAACCCAACGAGGGCTGACCTAGCATAAGAGGACTGACCTAGTATAAGCTCTAGCTCAGTGCTCTTAACCCAGCGAGAGCTAACCTAGTATAAGCTCTAGCTGGGATCTCTTAACCCAAAGAGGGCTGACCTAGCATAAGCTCTAGCCCAGAGCTCTTAACTCAGCGAGGGGTCAGCCAGCATAAGTTCTATCTCAGACCTCTTAAGCCAGCGAGGGCTGACCTAGCATAAGCTGTAGCTCAGAACTCTTAGTTCAGTGAAAACACATGAAAAGCTACTGCGACACAAACAGACGTGTGGCTGTAATCTCCTATTGGATATGTAAGTAAAGGGCCACAACTCAGGGGCAGTGTGCATTTATCTTGGTTTGTAAACCTAGATCAGTGTAACACTGACAGTCACTTACATGTGTCATTACACTTCATTACTTGCGTCATTACACAACATTACATGTTCCATTGCACAACAAAACATGTGCCATTACACATTACATGTGTCATTACACAGCATTTCATGTGCAATTACACGACATTACATGTTTCATTACAAGACATAATATATATGTTTTTATATATTTATTTATTTATTTGATTGGTGTTTTACGCCGTCTCGTGAATATTTCACTTACACGTCGGCGGCCAGCATTATGGTGGGAGGAAACCGGGCATTACCTCGGGGGAAACCCGCGACCATCCGTAGGTTGCTGGAAGACCTTCCCACGTACGGCCGGAGAGGAAGCCAGCATGAGCTGAACCTGAACTCACTGCGACCGCATTGGTGAGAGGCTCCTGGGTCATTACGCTGCGCTAGTGCGCTAACCAATTGAGCCACGGAGGCCCCTGTATATTTTTACATGACACTACTTGTGTCATTAGATGACATTACATGTGACATTACACGACCTTACATATGTTATTACATAACACTGTTAGTTATTCCATGACATTACATGTGTTATTACATGACATTACATGTGTTATTGCATGACATGACACGCGAAATTACACGATGTTACATGTGTCATTACATGGCATTACTTGTTGCTGCATGGCATTATATAGGTCATAACATGACATTACATGTGTCATTACATGACTCCAGATCCCCATATCGGTGTTTGTCAATTTCATTTAACCCACTGGACATTCAGAAATTGTTTCTAGGTGTAATCTAGCTGTTCTTGTTGCCTCTCGCTAGTTAGGAAATACTTTGGTAATATTTTGCTGTCCACATTTGTCACATACAGGGCTTGGGGGCTCAGGTAGTCTCCCTGGTATCGGGTCTCTACCGGGCATGGGGTCTCTTCCGGGTATGGGGTCTCTCCCCGGTATGGGGTCACTTCCGGGTATGACAGGATCGGGAGCCCATAGTCTGGACACCATCGGATATGCCTACATCCCAACAGGCTGTGTTGCGAAGGGAACAGGTATCTAAAACTTTGTACCGATTATGTTGCCATTAATGACTGACTGACTAAATAAATGAATGAATGGATCAATTAATGAAATGTTCTAAAATGAACTCATAAACAGCGTTTTGGGCTCTATGGTTGAATGCTAGTCAGCGGTTTGTCCATTTATATATTTCC